>NC_081763.1:1670000-1725000 GCF_963082965.1 Carassius carassius
AAAAAATCCAAAAGTATTTACCTGGCCCAAACCTGCTTACATTCTAAGATCGGGCATTGACTCTTTTTTTTTTTTTGCAAGATTATTGGACAATTAGTGAAAATTTCCAAAAGTACTAACCAGGCCTAATAGATAATTACTAAAAAATCCAAAAGTACTAACCTGGCCCAAACCTGCTTAGATTTGGAGATCAGTTGAGATCGGGCATAGCCAGGATGGTATGGCCATAAGCGAAGGAGGCTGCAAAGAGAGGGCTATTTAAAGATCAGCCACTATAATCGCCAGTGCTTTATATAAGTAGGGAAGGAAACCCAAAAGCTTACAGCACCTGGTATTCCCAAAAATACTAACCAGGTCTATTAGATAATTACTGAAAAAATCCAAAAGTACTAACCTGGCCCAAACCTGCTTACATTCTGAGATCGGGCATTGACTCTTTTTTTTTTTTTTGCAAGATTATTGGACAATTAGTGAAAATTTCCTAAAGTACTAACCAGGCCTATTAGATAATTACTGAAAAAATCCAAAAGTACTAACCTGGCCCAAAAATGCTTACATTCTGAGATCGGGTATTGACTCTTTTTTTTTTTTTTCAAGATTATTGGACAATTAGTGAACATTTCCAAAAGTACTAACCAGGCCTATTAGATAATTACTGAAAAAATCCAAAAGTACTTACCTGGCCCAAACCTGCTTACATTCTGAGATCGGGCATTGAGCCTTTTTTTTTTTTTTTGCAAGATTATTGGACAATTAGTGAAAACTTCCTAAAGTACTAACCAGGCCTATTAGATAATTACTGAAAAAAATCCAAAAGTACTAACCTGGCCCAAACCTGCTAACATTCTGAGATCGGGCATTGACTCTTCTTTTTTTTTTTTACAAGATTATTAGACAATTAGTGAATTTTTCCAAAAGTACTAATCAGGTCTATTAGATAATTACTGGAAAAATCCAAAAGTACTTACCTGGCCCAAACCTGCTTACATTCTGAGATCGGGCATTGACTCTTTTTTTTTTTTTTTTGCAAGATTATTGGACAATTATTGAAAATTTCCTAAAGTACTAACCAGGCCTATTAGATAATTACTGAAAAAATCCAAAAGTACTAACCTGGCCAAAAACTGCTTACATTCTGAGATCGGGCATTGACTCTTTTTTTTTTTTTTTACAAGATTATTAGACAATTAGTGAATTTTTCCAAAAGTACTAACCAGGCCTATTAGATAATTACTGAAAAAAATCCAAAAGTACTTACCTGGCCCAAACCTGCTTACATTCTAAGATCGGGCATTGACTCTTTTTTTTTTGCAAGATTATTGGACAATTAGTGAAAATTTCCAGAAGTACTAACCAGGCCTATTAGATAATTACTGAAAAATCCAAAAGTACTAACCTCGCCCAAACCTGCTTAGATTTGGAGATCAGTTGAGATCGGGCATAGACAGGATGGTATGGCCATAAGCGAAGGAGGCTGCAAAGAGAGGGCTATTTAAAGATCAGCCACTATAATCGCCAGTGCATTATATAAGTAGGGAAGGAAACCCAAAAGCTTACAGCACCTGGTATTCCCAAAAGTACTAACCAGGCCTATTAGATAATTACTGAAAAAATCCAAAAGTACTAACCTGGCCCAAACCTGCTTACATTCTGAGATCGGGCATTGACTCTTTTTTTTTTCTTTTTTTTTGCAAGATTATTGGACAATTAGTGAACATTTCCGAAAGTACTAACAATGCCTAATAGATAATTACTGAAAAAACCAAAAGTACTAACCTGGCCCAAACCTACTTAGATTTGGAGATCAGTTGAGATCGGGCATAGCCAGGATGGTATGGCCATAAGCGAAGGAGGCTGCAAAGAGAGGGCTATTTAAAGATCAGCCACTATAATCGCCAGTGCTTTATATAAGTAGGGAAGGAAACCCAAAAGCTTACAGCACCTGGTATTCCCAGGCGGTCTCCCATCCAAGTACTAACCAGGCCCAAACCTGCTTAGCTTCCGAGATCAGACGAGATCGGGCACAGCCAGGTTGGAATGGCCGTAAGCGAAGGAGGCTGCAAAGAGAGGGCTATTTAAAGATCAGCCACTATAATCGCCAGTGCATTATATAAGTAGGGAAGGAAACCCAAACGCTTACAGCACCTGGTATTCCCAGGCGGTCTCCCATCCAAGTACAACCCGAATTCCGGAAAAGTTGGGACGTTTTTTAAATTTTAATAAAATGAAAACTAAAGGAATTTCAAATCACATGAGCCAATATTTTATTCACAATAGAACATAGATAACGTAGCAAATGTTTAAACTGAGAAATTTTACACTTTTATCCACTTAATTAGCTCATTTAAAATGTAATGCCTGCTACAGGTCTCAAAAAAGTTGGAACAGGGGCAACAAATGGCTAAAAAAGCAAGCAGTTTTGAAAAATTCAGCTGGGAGAACATCTAGTGATTAATTAAGTTAATTGATATCAGGTCTGTAACATGATTAGCTATAAAAGCTTTGTCTTAGAGAAGCAGAGTCTCTCAGAAGTAAAGATGGGCAGAGGCTCTCCAATCTGTGAAAGACTGCGTAAAAAAATTGTGGAAAACTTTAAAAACAATGTTCCTCAACGTCAAATTGCAAAGGCTTTGCAAATCTCATCATCTACAGTGTATAACATCATCAAAAGATTCAGAGAAACTGGAGAAATCTCTGTGCGTAAGGGACAAGGCCGGAGACCTTTATTGGATGCCCGTGGTCTTCGGGCTCTCAGACGACACTGCATCACTCATCGGCATGATTGTGTCAATGACATTACTAAATGGGCCCAGGAATACTTTCAGAAACCACTGTCGGTAAACACAATCCGCCGTGCCATCAGCAGATGCCAACTAAAGCTCTATCATGCAAAAAGGAAGCCATATGTGAACATGGTCCAGAAGCGCCGTCGTGTCCTGTGGGCCAAGGCTCATTTAAAATGGACTATTTCAAAGTGGAATAGTGTTTTATGGTCAGACGAGTCCAAATTTGACATTCTTGTTGGAAATCACGGACGCCGTGTCCTCCGGGCTAAAGAGGAGGGAGACCTTCCAGCATGTTATCAGCGTTCAGTTCAAAAGCCAGCATCTCTGATGGTATGGGGGTGCATAAGTGCATACGGTATGGGCAGCTTGCATGTTTTGGAAGGCTCTGTGAATGCTGAAAGGTATATAAAGGTTGTAGAGCAACATATGCTTCCCTCCAAACAACGTCTATTTCAGGGAAGGCCTTGTTTATTTCAGCAGGACAATGCAAAACCACATACTGCAGCTATAACAACAGCATGGCTTCGTCGTAGAAGAGTCCGGGTGCTAACCTGGCCTGCCTGCAGTCCAGATCTTTCACCTATAGAGAACATTTGGCGCATCATTAAACGAAAAATACGTCAAAGACGACCACGAACTCTTCAGCAGCTGGAAATCTATATAAGGGAAGAATGGGACCAAATTCCAACAGCAAAACTCCAGCAACTCATAGCCTCAATACCCAGACGTCTTCAAACTGTTTTGAAAAGAAACGGAGATGCTACACCATGGTAAACATGCCCCGTCCCAACTATTTTGAGACCTGTAGCAGAAATCAAAATTGAAATGAGCTCATTTTGTGCATAAAATTGTAAACTTTCTCAGTTTAAACATTTGCTATGTTATCTATTTTCTATTGTGAATAAAATATTGGCTCATGTGATTTGAAAATCTTTTAGTTTTCATTTTATTAAAATTTAAAAAACGTCCCAACTTTTCCGGAATTCGGGTTGTACTAACCAGGCCCAAACCTGCTTAGCTTCCGAGATCAGACGAGATCGGGCATAGCCAGGTTGGTATGGCCGTAAGCGAAGGAGGCTGCAAAGAGAGGGCTATTTAAAGATCAGCCACTATAATCGCCAGTGCATTATATAAGTAGGGAAGGAAACCCAAAAGCTTACAGCACCTGGTATTCCCAAAAGTACTAACCAGGCCTATTAGATAATTACTGAAAAAATCCAAAAGTACTAACCTGGCCCTAACCTGCTTACATTCTGAGATCGGGCATTGACTCTTTTTTTTTTTTTTGCAAGATTATTGGACAATAAGTGAAAATTTCTAAAAGTACTAACCAGGCCTATTAGATAATTACTGAAAAAATCCAAAAGTACTAAACTGCCCCAAACCTGCTTACATTCTGAGATCGGGCATTGACTCTTTTTTGTTTTTTTACAAGATTATTGGACAATTAGTGAAAATTTCCTTAAGTACTAACCAGGCCTATTAGATAATTACTGAAAAAATCCAAAAGTACTAACCTGGCCCAAACCTGCTTACATTCTGAGATCGGGCATTGACTCTTTTTTTTTTTTTTTGCAAGATTATTGGACAATTAGTGAAAATTTCCGAAAGTACTAACCAGGCCTATTAGATAATTATTGAAAAAATCCAAAAGTACTAACCTGGCCCAAACCTGCTTACATTCCGAGATCGGGCATTGACTCTTTTTTTTTTTTTTTTTTTTTTGCAAGATTATTGGACAATTAGTGAACATTTCCAAAAGTACTAACCAGGCCTATTAGATAATTACTGAAAAAATCCAAAAGTACTAACCAGGCCTAAACCTGCTTAGCTTCCGAGATCAGACGAGATCGGGCATAGCCAGGTTGGTATGGCAGTAAGCGAAGGAGGCTGCAAAGAGAGGGCTATTTAAAGATCAGCCACTATAATCGCCAGTGCTTTATATAAGTAGGGAAGGAAACCTAAAAGCTTACAGCACCTGGTATTCCCAGGCGGTCTCCCATCCAAGTACTAACCAGGCCCAAACCTGCTTAGCTTCCGAGATCAGACGAGATCGGGCATAGCCAGGTTGGTATGGCCGTAAGCGAAGGAGGCTGCAAATAGAGGGCTATTTAAAGATCAGCCACTATAATCGCCAGTGCATTATATAAGTAGGGAAGGAAACCCAAAAGCTTACAGCACCTGGTATTCCCAAAATTACTAACCTGGCCTATTATATAATTACTGAAAAAATCCAAAAGTACTAACCTGGCCCAAACCTGCTTACATTCTGAGATCGTGCATTGACTCTTTTTTTTATTTTTTTACAAGATTATTGGACAATTAGTGAATTTTTCCAAAAGTACTAACCAGGCCTATTAGATATTTACTGAAAAAATCCAAAAGTACTAACCTGGCCCAAACCTGCTTACATTCTGAGATCGGGCATTGACTCTTTTTTCTTTTTTTTGCAAGATTATTGGACAATAAGCGAAAATTTCCAAAAGTACTAACCAGGCCTATTAGATAATTACTGAAAAAATCCAAAAGTACTAACCTGGCCCAAACCTGCTTACATTCTGAGATCGGGCATTGACTCTTTTTTTTTTTTTTTTTTTTGCAAGATTATTGGACAATTAGTGAAAATTTCCTAAAGTACTAACCAGGCCTATTAGATAATTATTGAAAAAATCAAAAAGTACTAACCTGGCCCAAACCTGCTTACATCCTGAGATCGGGCATCGACTCTTTTTTTTTTTTTTTTTTTGCAAGATTATTGGACAATTAGTGAAAATTTCCAAAAGTACTAACCAGGCCTATTAGATAATTACTGAAAAAATCCAAAAGTACTAACCTGGCCCAAACCTGCTTACATTCTGAGATCGGGCATTGACTCTTTTTTGTTTTTTTACAAGATTATTAGACAATTAGTGAATTTTTCCAAAAGTACTAACCAGGCCTATTAGATATTTACTGAAAAAAATCCAAAAGTACTAACCTGGCCCAAACCTACTTACATTTGGAGATCAGTTGAGATCTGGCATAGCCAGGATGGTATGGCCATAAGCGAAGGAGGCTGCAAAGAGAGGGCTATTTAAAGATCAGCCACTATAATCGCCAGTGCTTTATATAAGTAGGGAAGGAAACCCGAAAGCTTACAGCAGCTGGTATTCCCAGGCGGTCTCCCATCCAAGTACTAACCAGGCCCAAACCTGCTTAGCTTCCGAGATCAGACGAGATCGGGCATAGCCAGGTTGGTATGGCCGTAAGCGAAGGAGGGTGCAAAGAGAGGGCTATTTAAAGATCAGCCAATATAATCGCCAGTGCATTATTATATAAGTAGGGAAGGAAACCCAAAAGCTTACAGCACCTGGTATTCCCAAAAGTACTAACCAGGCCTATTAGATAATTACTGAAAAAATCCAAAAGTACTAACCTGGCCCAAACCTGCTTACATTCTGAGATCGGGCATTGACTCTTTTTTGTTTTTTTACAAGATTATTAGACAATTAGTGAATTTTTCCAAAAGTACTAACCAGGCCTATTAGATATTTACTGAAAAAAATCCAAAAGTACTAACCTGGCCCAAACCTGCTTACATTTGGAGATCAGTTGAGATCTGGCATAGCCAGGATGGTATGGCCATAAGCGAAGGAGGCTGCAAAGAGAGGGCTATTTAAAGATCAGCCACTATAATCGCCAGTGCTTTATATAAGTAGGGAAGGAAACCCAAAAGCTTACAGCACCTGGTATTCCCAGGCGGTCTCCCATCCAAGTACTAACCAGGCCCAAACCTGCTTAGCTTCCGAGATCAGACGAGATCAGGCATAGCCAGGTTGGTATGGCCGTAAGCGAAGGAGGCTGCAAAGAGAGGGCTATTTAAAGATCAGCCACTATAATCGCCAGTGCATTATGTAAGTAGGGAAGGAAACCCAAAAGCTTACAGCACCTGGTATTCCCAAAAGTACTAACCAGGCCTATTAGATAATTACTGAAAAAATCCAAAAGTACTAACCTGGCCCAAACCTGCTTACATTCTGAGATCGGGCATTGACTCTTTTTTGTTTTTTTACAAGATTATTGGACAATAAGTGAAAATTTCTAAAAGTACTAACCAGGCCTATTAGATAATTACTGAAAAAATCCAAAAGTACTAACCTGGCCCAAACCTGCTTACATTCTGAGATCGGGCATTGACTCTTTTTTTTTTTTTTGCAAGATTATTGGACAATTCGTGAAAATTTCCTAAAGTACTAACCAGGCCTATTAGATAATTATTGAAAAATTCCAAAATTACTAACCTGACCCAAACCTGCTTACATTCTGAGATCAGGCATTGACTCTTTTTTTTTTTTTTGCAAGATTATTGGACAATTAGTGAACATTTCCAAAAGTACTAACCAGGCCTATTAGATAATTACTGAAAAAATCCAAAAGTACTAACCTGGCCCAAACCTGCTTAGATTTGGAGATCAGTTGAGATCGGGCATAGCCAGGATGGTATGGCCATAAGCGAAGGAGGCTGCAAAGAGAGGGCTATTTAAAGATCAGCCACTATAATCGCCAGTGCTTTATATAAGTAGGGAAGGAAACCCAAAAGCTTACAGCACCTGGTATTCCCAGGCGGTCTCCCATCCAAGTACTAACCAGGCCCAAACCTGCTTAGCTTCCGAGATCAGACGAGATCGGGCATAGCCAGGTTGGAATGGCCGTAAGCGAAGGAGGCTGCAAAGAGAGGGCTATTTAAAGATCAGCCACTATAATCGCCAGTGCATTATATAAGTAGGGAAGGAAACCCAAAAGCTTACAGCACCTGGTATTCCCAAAAGTACTAACCAGGCCTATTAGATAATTACTGAAATAATCCAAAAGTACTAACCTGGCCCAAACCTGCTTACATTCTGAGATCGGGCATTGACTCTTTTTTTTTACTTTTTTATTTGCAAGATTATTGGACAATTAGTGAAAATTTCCTAAAGTACTAACCAGGCCTATTAGATAATTACTGAAAAAATCCAAAAGTACTAACCTGGCCCAAACCTGCTTACATTCTGAGATCGGGCATTGACTCTTTTTTGTTTTTTTACAAGATTATTGGACAATTAGTGAATTTTTCCAAAAGTACTAACCAGGCCTATTAGATATTTACTGAAAAAATCCAAAAGTACTAACCTGGCCCAAACCTGCTAACATTCTGAGGTCGGGCATTGACACTTTTTTTTTTTTTTGCAAGATTATTTGACAATTAGTGAAAATTTCCAAAAGTACTAACCAGGCCTATTAGATAATTACTGAAAAAATCCAAAAGTACTAACCTGGCCCAAACCTGCTTACATTCTGAGATCGGGCATTGACTCTTTTTTTTTTTTTTTTTTGCAAGATTATTGGACAATTCGTGAAAATTTCCTAAAGTACTAACCAGGCCTATTAGATAATTATTGAAAAATTCCAAAATTACTAACCTGACCCAAACCTGCTTACATTCTGAGATCGGGCATTGACTCTTTTTTTTTTTTTTTTGGAAGATTATTGGACAATTAGTGAACATTTCCAAAAGTACTAACCAGGCCTATTACATAATTACTGAAAAAATCCAAAAGTACTAACCTGGCCCAAACCTGCTTAGATTTGGAGATCAGTTGAGATCGGGCATAGCCAGGATGGTATGGCCATAAGCGAAGGAGGCTGCAAAGAGAGGGCTATTTAAAGATCAGCCACTATAATCGCCAGTGCTTTATATAAGTAGGGTAGGAAACCCAAAAGCTTACAGCACCTGGTATTCCCAGGCGGTCTCCCATCCAAGTACTAACCAGGCCCAAACCTGCTTAGCTTCCGAGATCAGACGAGATCGGGCATAGCCAGGTTGGTATGGCCGTAAGCGAAGGAGGCTGCAAATAGAGGGCTATTTAAAGATCAGCCACTATAATCGCCAGTGCATTATATAAGTAGGGAAGGAAACCCAAAAGCTTACAGCACCTGGTATTCCCAAAATTACTAACCTGGCCTATTATATAATTACTGAAAAAATCCAAAAGTACTAACCTGGCCCAAACCTGCTTACATTCTGAGATCGTGCATTGACTCTTTTTTTTATTTTTTTACAAGATTATTGGACAATTAGTGAATTTTTCCAAAAGTACTAACCAGGCCTATTAGATATTTACTGAAAAAATCCAAAAGTACTAACCTGGCCCAAACCTGCTTACATTCTGAGATCGGGCATTGACTCTTTTTTCTTTTTTTTGCAAGATTATTGGACAATAAGCGAAAATTTCCAAAAGTACTAACCAGGCCTATTAGATAATTACTGAAAAAATCCAAAAGTACTAACCTGGCCCAAACCTGCTTACATTCTGAGATCGGGCATTGACTCTTTTTTTTTTTTTTTTTTTTGCAAGATTATTGGACAATTAGTGAAAATTTCCTAAAGTACTAACCAGGCCTATTAGATAATTACTGAAAAAATCCAAAAGTACTAACCTGGCCCAAACCTGCTTACATTCTGAGATCGGGCATTGACTCTTTTTTGTTTTTTTACAAGATTATTAGACAATTAGTGAATTTTTCCAAAAGTACTAACCAGGCCTATTAGATATTTACTGAAAAAAATCCAAAAGTACTAACCTGGCCCAAACCTACTTACATTTGGAGATCAGTTGAGATCTGGCATAGCCAGGATGGTATGGCCATAAGCGAAGGAGGCTGCAAAGAGAGGGCTATTTAAAGATCAGCCACTATAATCGCCAGTGCTTTATATAAGTAGGGAAGGAAACCCGAAAGCTTACAGCAGCTGGTATTCCCAGGCGGTCTCCCATCCAAGTACTAACCAGGCCCAAACCTGCTTAGCTTCCGAGATCAGACGAGATCGGGCATAGCCAGGTTGGTATGGCCGTAAGCGAAGGAGGGTGCAAAGAGAGGGCTATTTAAAGATCAGCCACTATAATCGCCAGTGCATTATTATATAAGTAGGGAAGGAAACCCAAAAGCTTACAGCACCTGGTATTCCCAAAAGTACTAACCAGGCCTATTAGATAATTACTGAAAAAATCCAAAAGTACTAACCTGGCCCAAACCTGCTTACATTCTGAGATCGGGCATTGACTCTTTTTTGTTTTTTTACAAGATTATTAGACAATTAGTGAATTTTTCCAAAAGTACTAACCAGGCCTATTAGATATTTACTGAAAAAAATCCAAAAGTACTAACCTGGCCCAAACCTGCTTACATTTGGAGATCAGTTGAGATCTGGCATAGCCAGGATGGTATGGCCATAAGCGAAGGAGGCTGCAAAGAGAGGGCTATTTAAAGATCAGCCACTATAATCGCCAGTGCTTTATATAAGTAGGGAAGGAAACCCAAAAGCTTACAGCACCTGGTATTCCCAGGCGGTCTCCCATCCAAGTACTAACCAGGCCCAAACCTGCTTAGCTTCCGAGATCAGACGAGATCAGGCATAGCCAGGTTGGTATGGCCGTAAGCGAAGGAGGCTGCAAAGAGAGGGCTATTTAAAGATCAGCCACTATAATCGCCAGTGCATTATGTAAGTAGGGAAGGAAACCCAAAAGCTTACAGCACCTGGTATTCCCAAAAGTACTAACCAGGCCTATTAGATAATTACTGAAAAAATCCAAAAGTACTAACCTGGCCCAAACCTGCTTACATTCTGAGATCGGGCATTGACTCTTTTTTGTTTTTTTACAAGATTATTGGACAATAAGTGAAAATTTCTAAAAGTACTAACCAGGCCTATTAGATAATTACTGAAAAAATCCAAAAGTACTAACCTGGCCCAAACCTGCTTACATTCTGAGATCGGGCATTGACTCTTTTTTTTTTTTTTGCAAGATTATTGGACAATTCGTGAAAATTTCCTAAAGTACTAACCAGGCCTATTAGATAATTATTGAAAAATTCCAAAATTACTAACCTGACCCAAACCTGCTTACATTCTGAGATCAGGCATTGACTCTTTTTTTTTTTTTTTGCAAGATTGTTGGACAATTAGTGAACATTTCCAAAAGTACTAACCAGGCCTATTAGATAATTACTGAAAAAATCCAAAAGTACTAACCTGGCCCAAACCTGCTTAGATTTGGAGATCAGTTGAGATCGGGCATAGCCAGGATGGTATGGCCATAAGCGAAGGAGGCTGCAAAGAGAGGGCTATTTAAAGATCAGCCACTATAATCGCCAGTGCTTTATATAAGTAGGGAAGGAAACCCAAAAGCTTACAGCACCTGGTATTCCCAGGCGGTCTCCCATCCAAGTACTAACCAGGCCCAAACCTGCTTAGCTTCCGAGATCAGACGAGATCGGGCATAGCCAGGTTGGAATGGCCGTAAGCGAAGGAGGCTGCAAAGAGAGGGCTATTTAAAGATCAGCCACTATAATCGCCAGTGCATTATATAAGTAGGGAAGGAAACCCAAAAGCTTACAGCACCTGGTATTCCCAAAAGTACTAACCAGGCCTATTAGATAATTACTGAAATAATCCAAAAGTACTAACCTGGCCCAAACCTGCTTACATTCTGAGATCGGGCATTGACTCTTTTTTTTTACTTTTTTATTTGCAAGATTATTGGACAATTAGTGAAAATTTCCTAAAGTACTAACCAGGCCTATTAGATAATTACTGAAAAAATCCAAAAGTACTAACCTGGCCCAAACCTGCTTACATTCTGAGATCGGGCATTGACTCTTTTTTGTTTTTTTACAAGATTATTGGACAATTAGTGAATTTTTCCAAAAGTACTAACCAGGCCTATTAGATATTTACTGAAAAAATCCAAAAGTACTAACCTGGCCCAAACCTGCTAACATTCTGAGGTCGGGCATTGACACTTTTTTTTTTTTTTGCAAGATTATTTGACAATTAGTGAAAATTTCCAAAAGTACTAACCAGGCCTATTAGATAATTACTGAAAAAATCCAAAAGTACTAACCTGGCCCAAACCTGCTTACATTCTGAGATCGGGCATTGACTCTTTTTTTTTTTTTTTTTTGCAAGATTATTGGACAATTCGTGAAAATTTCCTAAAGTACTAACCAGGCCTATTAGATAATTATTGAAAAATTCCAAAATTACTAACCTGACCCAAACCTGCTTACATTCTGAGATCGGGCATTGACTCTTTTTTTTTTTTTTTTGGAAGATTATTGGACAATTAGTGAACATTTCCAAAAGTACTAACCAGGCCTATTACATAATTACTGAAAAAATCCAAAAGTACTAACCTGGCCCAAACCTGCTTAGATTTGGAGATCAGTTGAGATCGGGCATAGCCAGGATGGTATGGCCATAAGCGAAGGAGGCTGCAAAGAGAGGGCTATTTAAAGATCAGCCACTATAATCGCCAGTGCTTTATATAAGTAGGGTAGGAAACCCAAAAGCTTACAGCACCTGGTATTCCCAGGCGGTCTCCCATCCAAGTACTAACCAGGCCCAAACCTGCTTAGCTTCCGAGATCAGGCATAGCCAGTTTGGAATGGCCGTAAGCGAAGGAGGCTGCAAAGAGAGGGCTATTTAAAGATCAGCCACTATAATCGCCAGTGCATTATATAAGTAGGGAAGGAAACCCAAAAGCTTACAGCACCTGGTATTCCCAAAAGTACTAACCAGGCCTATTAGATAATTACTGAAATAATCCAAAAGTACTAACCTGGCCCAAACCTGCTTACATTCTGAGATCGGGCATTGACTCTTTTTTTTTTTTTTTTATTTGCAAGATTATTGGACAATTAGTGAAAATTTCCTAAACTACTAACCAGGCCTATTGGATAATTACTGAAAAAATCCAAAAGTACTAACCTGGCCCAAACCTGCTTACATTCTGATATCGGGCATTGACTCTTTTTTGTTTTTTTACAAGATTATTGGACAATTAGTGAATTTTTCCAAAAGTACTAACCAGGCCTATTAGATATTTACTGAAAAAATCCAAAAGTACTAACCTGGCCCAAACCTGCTAACATTCTGAGGTCGGGCATTGACTCTTTTTTTTTTTTTTGCAAGATTATTTAACAATTAGTGAAAATTTCCAAAAGTACTAACCAGGCCTATTAGATAATTACTGAAAAAATCCAAAAGTACTAACCTGGCCCAAACCTGCTTACATTCTGAGATCGGGCATTGACTCTTTTTTCTTTTTTTTGCAAGATTATTGGACAATTAGTGAAAATTTCCAAAAGTACTAACCAGGCCTATTAGATAATTACTGAAAAAATCCAAAAGTACTAACCTGGTCCAAACCTGCTTAGATTTGGAGATCAGTTGAGATCGGGCATAGCCAGCATGGTATGGCCATAAGCGAAGGAGGCTGCAAAGAGAGGGCTATTTAAAGATCAGCCACTATAATCGCCAGTGCATTATATAAGTAGGGAAGGAAACCCAAAAGCTTACAGCACCTGGTATTCCCAAAAGTACTAACCAGGCCTATTAGATAATTACTGAAAAAATCCAAAAGTACTAACCTGGCCCAAACCTGCTTACATTCTGAGATCGGGCATTGACTCTTTTTTTTTTTTTTTTTGCAAGATTATTGGATAATTAGTGAAAATTTCCTAAAGTACTAACCAGGCCTATTAGATAATTACTGAAAAAATCCAAAAGTACTAACCTGGCCCAAACCTGCTCAGATTTGGAGATCAGTTGAGATCGGGCATAGACAGGATGGTATGGCCATAAGCGAAGGAGGCTGCAAAGAGAGGGCTATTTAAAGATCAGCCACTATAATCGCCAGTGCTTTATATAAGTAGGGAAGGAAACCCAAAAGCTTACAGCACCTGGTATTCCCAGGCGGTCTCCCATCCAAGTACTAACCAGGCCCAAACCTGCTTAGCTTCCGAGATCAGACGAGATCTGGCATAGCCAGGTTGGTATGGCCGTAAGCAAAGGAGGCTGCAAAGAGAGGGCTATTTAAAGATCAGCCACTATAATCGCCAGTGCTTTATATAAGTAGGGAAGGAAACCCGAAAGCTTACAGCAGCTGGTATTCCCAGGCGGTCTCCCATCCAAGTACTAACCAGGCCCAAACCTGCTTAGCTTCCGAGATCAGACGAGATCAGGCATAGCCAGGTTGGTATGGCCGTAAGCGAAGGAGGCTGCAAAGAGAGGGCTATTTAAAGATCAGCCACTATAATCGCCAGTGCATTATTATATAAGTAGGGAAGGAAACCCAAAAGCTTACAGCACCTGGTATTCCCAAAAGTACTAACCAGGCCTATTAGATAATTACTGAAAAAATCCAAAAGTACTAACCTGGCCCAAACCTGCTTACATTCTGAGATCGGGCATTGACTCTTTTTTGTTTTTTTACAAGATTATTAGACAATTAGTGAATTTTTCCAAAAGTACTAACCAGGCCTATTAGATATTTACTGAAAAAATCCAAAAGTACTAACCTGGCCCAAACCTGCTTACATTTGGAGATCAGTTGAGATCTGGCATAGCCAGGATGGTATGGCCATAAGCGAAGGAGGCTGCAAAGAGAGGGCTATTTAAAGATCAGCCACTATAATCGCCAGTGCTTTATATAAGTAGGGAAGGAAACCCAAAAGCTTACAGCACCTGGTATTCCCAGGCGGTCTCCCATCCAAGTACTAACCAGGCCCAAACCTGCTTAGCTTCCGAGATCAGACGAGATCAGGCATAGCCAGGTTGGTATGGCCGTAAGCGAAGGAGGCTGCAAAGAGAGGGCTATTTAAAGATCAGCCACTATAATCGCCAGTGCATTATATAAGTAGGGAAGGAAACCCAAAAGCTTTCAGCACCTGGTATTCCCAAAAGTACTAACCAGGCCTATTAGATAATTACTGAAAAAATCCAAAAGTACTAACCTGGCCCAAACCTGCTTACATTCTGAGATCGGGCATTGACTCTTTCTTGTTTTTTTACAAGATTATTAGACAATTAGTGAATTTTTCCAAAAGTACTAACCAGGCCTATTAGATATTTACTGAAAAAATCCAAAAGAACTAACCTGGCCCAAACCTGCTAACATTCTGAGGTCGGGCATTGACTCTTTTTTTTTTTTTTGCAAGATTATTGGACAATTAGTGAAAATTTCCAAAAGTACTAACCAGGCTATTAGATAATTACTGAAAAAATCCAAAAGTACTAACCTGGCCCAAACCTGCTTACATTCTGAGATCGGGCATTGACTCTTTTTTTTTTTTTTTTTATTTGCAAGATTATTGGACAATTAGTGAAAATTTCCTAAAGTACTAACCAGGCCTATTAGATAATTACTGAAAAAATCCAAAAGTACTAACCTGGCCCAAACCTGCTTACATTCTGAGATCGGGCATTGACTCTTTTTTTTTTTTTTGCAAGATTATTGGACAATTAGTGAAAATTTCCTAAAGTACTAACCAGGCCTATTAGATATTTACTGAAAAAATCCAAAAGTACTAACCTGGCCCAAACCTGCTAACATTCTGAGGTCGGGCATTGACACTTTTTTTTTTTTTTGCAAGATTATTTGACAATTAGTGAAAATTTCCAAAAGTACTAACCAGGCCTATTAGATAATTACGAAAAAATCCAAAAGTACTAACCTGGCCCAAACCTGCTTACATTCTGAGATCGGGCATTGACTCTTTTTTTTTTTTTTTGCAAGATTATTGGACAACTCGTGAAAATTTCCTAAAGTACTAACCAGGCCTATTAGATAATTATTGAAAAATTCCAAAATTACTAACCTGGCCCAAACCTGCTTACATTCTGAGATCGGGCATTGACTCTTTTTTTTTTTTTTGCAAGATTATTTGACAATAAGTGAAAATTTCTAAAAGTACTAACCAGGCCTATTAGATAATTACTGAAAAAATCCAAAAGTACTAACCTGGCCCAAACCTGCTTACATTCTGAGATCGGGCATTGACTCTTTTTTTTTTTTTTTGCAAGATTATTGGACAATTAGTGAAAATTTCCTAAAGTACTAACCAGGCCTATTAGATATTTACTGAAAAAATCCAAAAGTACTAACCTGGCCCAAACCTGCTTACATTCTGAGATCGGGCATTGACTCTTTTTTGTTTTTTTACAAGATTATTAGACAATTAGTGAATTTTTCCAAAAATACTAACCAGGCCTATTAGATAATTACTGAAAAAATCCAAAAGTACTAACCTGGCCCAAACCTGCTTACATTCTGAGATCGGGCATTGACTCTTTTTTTTTTTTTTTGCAAGATTATTGGACAATAAGTGAAAATTTCTAAAAGTACTAACCAGGCCTATTAGATAATTACTGAAAAAATCCAAAAGTACTAACCTGGCCCAAACCTGCTTACATTCTGAGATCAGGCATTGACTCTTTTTTTTTTTTTTTGCAAGATTATTGGACAATTAGTGAACATTTCCAAAAGTACTAACCAGGCCTATTAGATAATTACTGAAAAAATCCAAAAGTACTAACCTGGCCCAAACCTGCTTAGATTTGGAGATCAGTTGAGATCGGGCATAGCCAGGATGGAATGGCCATAAGCGAAGGAGGCTGCAAAGAGAGGGCTATTTAAAGATCAGCCACTATAATCGCCAGTGCTTTATATAAGTAGGGAAGGAAACCCAAAAGCTTACAGCACCTGGTATTCCCAGGCGGTCTCCCATCCAAGTACTAACCAGGCCCAAACCTGCTTAGCTTCCGAGATCAGACGAGATCGGGCATAGCCAGGTTGGAATGGCCGTAAGCGAAGGAGGCTGCAAAGAGAGGGCTATTTAAAGATCAGCCACTATAATCGCCAGTGCATTATATAAGTAGGGAAGGAAACCCAAAAGCTTACAGCACCTGGTATTCCCAAAAGTACTAACCAGGCCTATTAGATAATTACTGAAATAATCCAAAAGTACTAACCTGGCCCAAACCTGCTTACATTCTGAGATCGGGCATTGACTCTTTTTTGTTTTTTTACAAGATTATTGGACAATTAGTGAATTTTTCCAAAAGTACTAACCAGGCCTATTAGATATTTACTGAAAAAATCCAAAAGTACTAACCTGGCCCAAACCTGCTAACATTCTGAGGTCGGGCATTGACACTTTTTTTTTTTTTTGCAAGATTATTTGACAATTAGTGAAAATTTCCAAAAGTACTAACCAGGCCTATTAGATAATTACTGAAAAAATCCAAAAGTACTAACCTGGCCCAAACCTGCTTACATTCTGAGATCGGGCATTGACTCTTTTTTTTTTTTTTTTGCAAGATTATTGGACAATTCGTGAAAATTTCCTAAAGTACTAACCAGGCCTATTAGATAATTATTGAAAAATTCCAAAATTACTAACCTGACCCAAACCTGCTTACATTCTGAGATCGGGCATTGACTCTTTTTTTTTTTTTTTGCAAGATTATTGGACAATTAGTGAACATTTCCAAAAGTACTAACCAGGCCTATTAGATAATTACTGAAAAAATCCAAAAGTACTAACCTGGCCCAAACCTGCTTAGATTTGGAGATCAGTTGAGATCGGGCATAGCCAGGATGGTATGGCCATAAGCGAAGGAGGCTGCAAAGAGAGGGCTATTTAAAGATCAGCCACTATAATCGCCAGTGCTTTATATAAGTAGGGAAGGAAACCCAAAAGCTTACAGCACCTGGTATTCCCAGGCGGTCTCCCATCCAAGTACTAACCAGGCCCAAACCTGCTTAGCTTCCGAGATCAGGCATAGCCAGTTTGGAATGGCCGTAAGCGAAGGAGGCTGCAAAGAGAGGGCTATTTAAAGATCAGCCACTATAATCGCCAGTGCATTATATAAGTAGGGAAGGAAACCCAAAAGCTTACAGCACCTGGTATTCCCAAAAGTACTAACCAGGCCTATTAGATAATTACTGAAATAATCCAAAAGTACTAACCTGGCCCAAACCTGCTTACATTCTGAGATCGGGCATTGACTCTTTTTTTTTTTTTTTTATTTGCAAGATTATTGGACAATTAGTGAAAATTTCCTAAAGTACTAACCAGGCCTATTAGATAATTACTGAAAAAATCCAAAAGTACTAACCTGGCCCAAACCTGCTTACATTCTGATATCGGGCATTGACTCTTTTTTGTTTTTTTACAAGATTATTGGACAATTAGTGAATTTTTCCAAAAGTACTAACCAGGCCTATTAGATATTTACTGAAAAAATCCAAAAGTACTAACCTGGCCCAAACCTGCTAACATTCTGAGGTCGGGCATTGACTCTTTTTTTTTTTTTTGCAAGATTATTTAACAATTAGTGAAAATTTCCAAAAGTACTAACCAGGCCTATTAGATAATTACTGAAAAAATCCAAAAGTACTAACCTGGCCCAAACCTGCTTACATTCTGAGATCGGGCATTGACTCTTTTTTCTTTTTTTTGCAAGATTATTGGACAATAAGTGAAAATTTCCAAAAGTACTAACCAGGCCTATTAGATAATTATTGAAAAAATCAAAAAGTACTAACCTGGCCCAAACCTGCTTACATTCTGAGATCGGGCATCGACTCTTTTTTTTTTTTTTTTTGCAAGATTATTGGACAATTAGTGAAAATTTCCAAAAGTACTAACCAGGCCTATTAGATAATTACTGAAAAAATCCAAAAGTACTAACCTGGTCCAAACCTGCTTAGATTTGGAGATCAGTTGAGATTGGGCATAGCCAGCATGGTATGGCCATAAGCGAAGGAGGCTGCAAAGAGAGGGCTATTTAAAGATCAGCCACTATAATCGCCATTGCATTATATAAGTAGGGAAGGAAACCCAAAAGCTTACAGCACCTGGTATTCCCAAAAGTACTAACCAGGCCTATTAGATAATTACTGAAAAAATCCAAAAGTACTAACCTGGCCCAAACCTGCTTACATTCTGAGATCGGGCATTGACTCTTTTTTTTTTTTTTTTTTTGCAAGATTATTGGATAATTAGTGAAAATTTCCTAAAGTACTAACCAGGCCTATTAGATAATTACTGAAAAAATCCAAAAGTACTAACCTGGCCCAAACCTGCTCAGATTTGGAGATCAGTTGAGATCGGGCATAGACAGGATGGTATGGCCATAAGCGAAGGAGGCTGCAAAGAGAGGGCTATTTAAAGATCAGCCACTATAATCGCCAGTGCTTTATATAAGTAGGGAAGGAAACCCAAAAGCTTACAGCACCTGGTATTCCCAGGCGGTCTCCCATCCAAGTACTAACCAGGCCCAAACCTGCTTAGCTTCCGAGATCAGACGAGATCGGGCATAGCCAGGTTGGTATGGCCGTAAACGAAGGAGGCTGCAAAGAGAGGGCTATTTAAAGATCAGCCACTATAATCGCCAGTGCATTATTATATAAGTAGGGAAGGAAACCCAAAAGCTTACAGCACCTGGTATTCCCAAAAGTACTAACCAGGCCTATTAGATAATTACTGAAAAAATCCAAAAGTACTAACCTGGCCCAAACCTGCTTACATTCTGAGATCGGGCATTGACTCTTTTTTGTTTTTTTACAAGATTATTAGACAATTAGTGAATTTTTCCAAAAGTACTAACCAGGCCTATTAGATATTTACTGAAAAAATCCAAAAGTACTAACCTGGCCCAAACCTGCTTACATTTGGAGATCAGTTGAGATCTGGCATAGCCAGGATGGTATGGCCTTAAGCGAAGGAGGCTGCAAAGAGAGGGCTATTTAAAGATCAGCCACTATAATCGCCAGTGCTTTATATAAGTAGGGAAGGAAACCCAAAAGCTTACAGCACCTGGTATTCCCAGGCGGTCTCCCATCCAAGTACTAACCAGGCCCAAACCTGCTTAGCTTCCGAGATCAGACGAGATCAGGCATAGCCTTTTTTTTTTTTTTTTTTTTTTTTTTTATTAAAGAAATTTCAAATAAAGTACAATAGATTAAACACAAGCAATAGAAAATACAGCATTTCTTCTATACACATCTCTACATTACACATCTTTCCTTTACATAGATAATTTAAAAATGTCCTTCACTTCCTGGCAGCTTCCACATTGAATCATTTAAAACACAATAAACTTTTGGGGTAAAAACATCATAAAAATAATCCAACATATTTACACCTTTAAAATACACATACAGCCTTTCAATATATAATTCGGTTTTCCTTTTAAACACAGTCCAAACATCCAACACAATGATTTCCTTTTTAGCCACAGTTCTTCTCTCCCATATTGCACTTTTCATTAGCATTACACACAGATTAATAAAATTTTTGTTTTGACACTTTTTTTCCCAACCAACATCACCACTCTGTTCCATTCCATTACATTTTCATCCCAGTCTTCAGTCACATCTTTAATTAAACATTTACATTTTCTTAAAAACTCCTCCAGTTCTCTACAATATAAAAACATATGTAAAATCCCCTCTTCCTTTTCCTGGCACACTTTACACAGAGCATTTTCTTCCCTTCCTATTTTATTTAAAATAATCTCAGTAAAAACCACTTTATGCCTTATAAAATACTCCAAACATCCCAATTTAGTTTCCACACACTTCCCTGTCATGTTTCTCCATATATACTCTTTTTTTAAATCTTTGAATTTCTGCATCCAGTATCCATTTGCAATAGGCTCTTTAAAAACACCATCTCTAAAAGAACAATAAATCATTTTCAGAGTACATTCCTTAAAATCATACAGTTTTTCCCCTAATTTCACGTAAATACATTTCTCTTTTGGCTCTTCTTCCATACATTCTATTCTTTTAATCCACTCTTTGGGTATTGCGCTTTTAATGATTTCATATTTATTTTTTATGTCTTGTTCACTGTAATCCTCTTTTGCCTCCTCCATTGCATCTATAATAAATTGTGTCGGTAAAAAACCTTCTTTAAATTCATACAATACATCTCTCACTCTTGTTATCCCCACTTCCATCCATTTCTTTAAAAAAATCCCTTTGTCTTGTTTTAAAATGTTTTGGTTTAAGAACAGAGGTTGATTTAAAATGTGTTCTCTCCCATGTGGATCAAACTCAACTTTATCTAAAAATTTTCCCCAAGCACTTAAAATTTCTCTATAAAACTCTGGTAAATTTTCTGTCATCCAATTCTTCGTTTTCATCCATAAAATTCCATCCCCCATGTTAAGATCCCCACATTTGTTTAAAAAATATTTCATTGTCTTTTTCCACTCTGGTTTGTCCTCATCTTGTAGGTATTTCTTCACTACTTTCACTCTCAAACTATTTTTCCTCTGTTCCACATCTATTAAACCTAAACCCCCCTTCTCTACCGCCCCTAAAATCGTATTAAAAGCTATTCTTGCTGGCTTCCCCTCCCATAAAAAGTCAAGAAAACATTTCTTCAACCTCTTTTCTGTCCACATTGGCATATGCGACACATATAAAACATTCCATAGCTTAGACACCATTAAAACATTCAATACTAAAACCTTCCCTTTTAAGTTTAAAGTTCTTAATTTCCAAAAATTTAACCTTCTCTCTATTCCTGTTACTAGTTCCACCCACATTTCATCTCTTACTTTCATCTCATTTTTACCCATTAAAATTCCTAAAATCCTAATTTCTTCCACTTCCTTAAAATTAAAACTATCCTTTAAAACCATTGCTTTACCAAATCTCATATATACCGTCTTTTCTTCATTTACTTTACTCCCAGATCCTTTACAATATTCCTCTACAACATTCATAACTTCTTTGATGCTCTCCTTTCCTTTTACTATTATCGTTGTGTCATCAGCATATTGAAAAACCTTTCCCTCAGCATTATTTTCCTCAATTTCAATTCCAATTATTCCTTCTTTTTGTTTTATGGCCAATCCTAACGGTTCCGATACAAGTGAATATAATAATGCCGAAAGCGGACAACCCTGTCTTATCGATCTTGTGATTTTAAAACATTCTGTTAAAAACCCATTACACTTTATTCTCGTTAAAGCGCCCTTATATAAAATCTCAATATATTTGATAAAATCTCCCCCAAAACCAAATTTCTTTAAAACATCAAATAAATACTCGTGTTCAACCCGATCAAATGCTTTTTCAAAATCTAGACTAATTATGTAACCATCTTCATTTAGTTCTTTCATATACCATATTGTGTCTCTTATACTCATTGTTATATCCGCTATATCCCTTCCTTTTACTCCGTATGCTTGGTTTGTTTCGATTATACTTGGCATTACTTCCTTTAACCTGTTTGCTAAAACCTTTGATAAAATCTTAAAATCTGTGTTAAGCATTGTGATCGGCCTATAGTTTTTTAAATCTACCTTTTCTCCTTTCCTTTTATATATCAGTTTTGTTATCCCCATCCCCATTCTTTCATTAACTTCTTCTTTTTCAAAAATCTCACTAAAAACTTCCTTTAAAATCTTGGTTAAAATCTCTTTAAAACATATATAAAATTCACTTCCCAAACCATCTATTCCTGGACTTTTCTGTTTATTCAGCTGCTGTATTGCTCTTTCAATCTCTTCTTCACCAATTTTTTGATCGCATTCTTTTTTATCTTCCTTACTCACTTTTACTTTTATTCGATTCAACAATTCAATTTTTTCGTTTTCTTCTACACCCCTGGCACTAAAAAGATCTTCATAAAAATTCTTTATTTCTTCTAAAATCTTTTCATTCCCCTCTACAACTTCCCCATTTTTCCCTCTTACCTGTTTTATTGTTTCAGCTTTCCCTCTCTTTTTTTCCAAATCAAAAAAAAACTTTGTGCACTTTTCTCCCTCCACAGTATATTTAGCTTTGCTCCTTAACCTCGCCCCCTCATATTCTTTTTCCTCTATTTCCTTCAGTTTTTCATCCATTTCCTTTATCTTTTGTATATCTTTATTTTCTTTATTCAATTCTGCTTCCAAACATTCCTTTATTTTTTTTTCGTTGTATCTTTTGCATTTGCGTATTATGCTACAATACTTAATTGAGAATTTTTTTATTAAAAACTTTACATTCTCCCACCAAATTCTCTTATCTTCTTCATACATTTCATTTCCCTTTTCTTTTTCTATAATTTCTTTAACCTTTAATACATAGTCTTCATTTTCTAACATTTTTGTATTTAAAACCCATATTCCTGGCCCTCTTTGCACTTTATTCCAATCCAATTTAAAAAATAAGAACTTGTGATCGCTAAAACTTGTTTCTTCATACTTAATATTTTCTATAAAATTCTCCACATTTCTTGTACATAAAATAAAATCAATTCTTGTTTCACACACAAACTGCCCCACTATTTGCCTTCTTGAAAACTCTTTTTTCTTTTCATTTCTTTCTCTCCACACATCTATCATATTATTTTCTGCCATTAAAGCTTTTAATTCTTTTCTCCCTTTGTCAGTTTTAAAAACCATTCCATCTGCCATGTCTTGTTTACTAAAAACCGTATTAAAATCCCCCATCATTATTATTTCTTTATACTTCTTTACAAAACTACTTAAAACATAAAAAAACTCTTTCTTTTCCTTCTCCTCCGTTGGTGCATGTACATTTACTAAAATCAATTCCCTTCCTTCATGTTTTGTCTCTACAACCATACATTTACCCATCGTATCTTTGTATAAAATTTGACTTGCTTTAAAAACATCATCCTTCATTAAAAAAGCCACACCTCTCCCAAACCTCCCATCTCCATTATTGTACAAAATCCCTCCTCCCCATCTCTTTTTATATTCATTCATTACATTTTCTCTCCAGTTTGTTTCCTGTAGTACAATAATGTCTTCTCTTTTACATTTTTCTTTTATATTTTCAAATTTCTTTAAGTTCAAAAGTCCTCTTGCATTAAAAGTCACAACACTTAAAACCATTAAAAAGAAAAATAATAAATATCTAAAACCCATCATTCTCAGTCTTTCTCCTCCAATTCCTTTAACACCTCAAACCTATTTAAACATTTCACTTTTTTTCTTGAACTTTCTATATTTGGCTTTACCTTTAGCGATCTTCTTCGTATTTTTCCCCTCTCCGCCTTTTCCTTCTCATCCTCCTCCATACTTATTTCTCCTTTGTTATCAGTTTCTTTGTCTTGTTCTTTTCCTTTTTGTCCATGAATTGAAGATATGTCCATCGGTGTAATTTGTGTGTCCTCTTCTCTTATTTGTTCATTGTAATTTTCTTTTTCTTTTTCTCCTTCTCCTTCCTGTCTGTTGTTTGTTCCTTCCTCTGTTTCCTTTGGTTGTAATTTGTCTTCTTCATGTCTTTCATCACAATGTCCTTCATCATTGTTTTCTTCATGCACCTGTCTGTCCACCTGTTCTTTCCTTCCACCTACCACCCCCTCCATCCAGCATTCACATTTATTTAAAATTTCTTGGCAATCCGGACACCTGACAGCATTGCAGTCTCGTGCAAAATGTCCCCTTTCCAAACATTTATGGCACTTGAATTCTGGGCACTCTTTCAGTAGATGTTCTGGGCTCATGCACAGCCTACAAGTCTTCACCTGGTGGCTGTGCATCACCCTAAAGTACTGCGGGCCTTCAGCTGTTTCAATCTTAGTGCTGTAAGGGAGTGATGCCACTTCTTTGGGGAACCTCACCTTTACAAACCTTGTGCCGTCTTCGATGTCAGTGTCCGGATAGCACCTTCTTTTGATTTTAGATATGGGGGAAACCCCCCATCCTTCCAATTTGTTTACAATTTCCTTATCCTCCAGGTAGACAGGCAGGTGCATGAAGGAAACAACGTAATCTTTATTTTGCAGTTTTTTTACTTCACAGTCCACTCCCTTTATTGTCAATCCATTGATTAAAATGTCACACATTTCTTCCTGTTCCAATGTCAGTTCATATTCTTTGCCTTGTCTGGGTCTTACAGCCAACACCTTTCCACTTCCAATTTTTTCTGAGATTGCTTTAATTATATCCTCTCCTCTCACACCAATCACATTCTCTGTACTCACGATCACTGTTGCCTCCTTTAAATATTTTCTTTCACCAAATCTTTTCCTTGCTTCTTGATCTTTTACATTTCCAGCTCTTTGTCGCTTCTCCAGTCCAGTGTCATTTGCCGTGCGTGTTCCTCCAGCCAGTCCATTGTTGTTTGCCATACTTGTTCCTCCAGCCATTCTAGTGTCGTTTACCATGCGTGTTCCTCCAGCCAGTCCTGTGTTGTTTGCCATGCTTGTTCCTCCAGCCAGTCCAGTGTCGATTGCCATGCGTGTTCCTCCAGCCAGTCCAGTGTCGCTTGCCGTGCGTGTTCCTCCTGCCAGTCCATTGTCATTTGCCATTCGAGTCTCTCCAGCCAGTTCCGAGTCGTTACCATACAATCCGTCCATTTTTGAGAAAAAAAAGATCAACCACCCTCCAGACAGCGATATGCTGCTGTTAGGTGGCTTTCAAAAAAGAAAAAATGTCAAAGAAACAATCACAGATTCACAAAACAAACAAAACAACCACAAATAGAAAAACACAAAATGGAGGAGAGCCTTCCTCTCCCAACTGCAGCCAACACTTCCTGTAGCTCTCTAGCGCCCTCAGGTTCGTATGGCCGTAAGCGAAGGAGGCTGCAAAGAGAGGGCTATTTAAAGATCAGCCACTATAATCGCCAGTGCATTATATAAGTAGGGAAGGAAACCCAAAAGCTTACAGCACCTGGTATTCCCAAAAGTACTAACCAGGCCTATTAGATAATTACTGAAAAAATCCAAAAGTACTAACCTGGCCCAAACCTGCTTACATTCTGAGATCGGGCATTGACTCTTTTTTTTTTTTTTTTTGCAAGATTATTGGACAATTAGTGAAAATTTCCAAAAGTACTAACCAGGCCTATTAGATAATTACTGAAAAAATCCAAAAGTACTAACCTGGCCCAAACCTGCTTAGATTTGGAGATCAGTTGAGATCGGGCATAGCCAGGATGGTATGGCCATAAGCGAAGGAGGCTGCAAAGAGAGGGCTATTTAAAGATCAGCCACTATAATCGCCAGTGCATTATATAAGTAGGGAAGGAAACCCAAAAGCTTACAGCACCTGGTATTCCCAAAAGTACTAACCAGGCCTATTAGATAATTACTGAAATAATCCAAAAGTACTAACCTGGCCCAAACCTGCTTACATTCTGAGATCGGGCATTGACTCTTTTTTTTTATATGCAAGATTATTGGACAATTAGTGAAAATTTCCTAAAGTACTAACCAGGCCTATTAGATAATTACTGAAAAAATCCAAAAGTACTAACCTGGCCCAAACCTGCTTACATTCTGAGATCGGGCATTGACTCTTTTTTTTTTTTTTGCAAGATTATTGGACAATTAGTGAAAATTTCCTAAAGTACTAACCAGGCCTATTAGATAATTATTGAAAAATTCCAAAATTACTAACCTGGCCCAAACCTGCTTACATTCTGAGATCGGGCATTGACTCTTTTTTTTTTTTTTTTTTTGCAAGATTATTGGACAATTAGTGAACATTTCCAAAAGTACTAACCAGGCCTATTAGATAACTACTGAAAAAATCCAAAAGTACTAACCTGGCCCAAACCTACTTAGATTTGGAGATCAGTTGAGATCAGGCATAGCCAGGATGGTATGGCCATAAGCGAAGGAGGCTGCAAAGAGAGGGCTATTTAAAGATCAGCCACTATAATCGCCAGTGCTTTATATAAGTAGGGAAGGAAACCCAAAAGCTTACAGCACCTGGTATTCCCAGGCGGTCTCCCATCCAAGTACTAACCAGGCCCAAACCTGCTTAGCTTCCGAGATCAGACGAGATCGGGCACAGCCAGGTTGGAATGGCCGTAAGCGAAGGAGGCTGCAAAGAGAGGGCTATTTAAAGATCAGCCACTATAATCGCCAGTGCATTATATAAGTAGGGAAGGAAACCCAAAAGCTTACAGCACCTGGTATTCCCAAAAGTACTAACCAGGCCTATTATATAATTACTGAAAAAATCCAAAAGTACTAACCTGGCCCAAACCTGCTTACATTCTGAGATCGGGCATTGACTCTTTTTTGTTTTTTTACAAGATTATTGGACAATTAGTGAATTTTTCCAAAAGTACTAACCAGGCCTATTAGATATTTACTGAAAAAATCCAAAAGTACTAACCTGGCCCAAACCTGCTTACATTCTGAGATCGGGCATTGACTCTTTTTTCTTTTTTTTGCAAGATTATTGGACAATAAGTGAAAATTTCCAAAAGTACTAACCAGGCCTATTAGATAATTACTGAAAAAATCCAAAAGTACTAACCTGGCCCAAACCTGCTTACATTCTGAGATCGGGCATTGACTCTTTTTTTTTTTTTTTTTTGCAAGATTATTGGACAATTAGTGAAAATTTCCTAAAGTACTAACCAGGCCTATTAGATAATTATTGAAAAAATCAAAAAGTACTAACCTGGCCCAAACCTGCTTACATTCTGAGATCGGGCATCGACTCTTTTTTTTTTTTTTTTGCAAGATTATCGGACAATTAGTGAAAATTTCCAAAAGTACTAACCAGGCCTATTAGATAATTACTGAAAAAATCCAAAAGTACTAACCTGGCCCAAACCTGCTTAGATTTGGAGATCAGTTGAGATCGGGCATAGCCAGGATGGTATGGCCATAAGCGAAGGAGGCTGCAAAGAGAGGGCTATTTAAAGATCAGCCACTATAATCGCCAGTGCATTATATAAGTAGGGAAGGAAACCCAAAAGCTTACAGCACCTGGTATTCCCAAAAGTACTAACCAGGCCTATTAGATAATTACTGAAAAAATCCAAAAGTACTAACCTGGCCCAAACCTGCTTACATTCTGAGATCGGGCATTGACTCTTTTTTGTTTTTTTACAAGATTATTAGACAATTAGTGAATTTTTCCAAAAGTACTAACCTGGCCCAAACCTGCTTACATTCTGAGATCGGGCATTGACTCTTTTTTTTTTTTTTTTGCAAGATTATTGGATAATTAGTGAAAATTTCCTAAAGTACTAACCAGGCCTATTAGATAATTACTGAAAAAATCCAAAAGTACTAACCTGGCCCAAACCTGCTCAGATTTGGAGATCAGTTGAGATCGGGCATAGACAGGATGGTATGGCCATAAGCGAAGGAGGCTGCAAAGAGAGGGCTATTTAAAGATCAGCCACTATAATCGCCAGTGCTTTATATAAGTAGGGAAGGAAACCCAAAAGCTTACAGCACCTGGTATTCCCAGGCGGTCTCCCATCCAAGTACTAACCAGGCCCAAACCTGCTTAGCTTCCGAGATCAGACGAGATCTGGCATAGCCAGGATGGTATGGCCATAAGCGAAGGAGGCTGCAAAGAGAGGGCTATTTAAAGATCAGCCACTATAATCGCCAGTGCTTTATATAAGTAGGGAATGAAACCCAAAAGCTTACAGCACCTGGTATTCCCAGGCGGTCTCCCATCCAAGTACTAACCAGGCCCAAACCTGCTTAACTTCCGAGATCAGACGAGATCAGGCATAGCCAGGTTGGTATGGCCGTAAGCGAAGGAGGCTGCAAAGAGAGGGCTATTTAAAGATCAGCCACTATAATCGCCAGTGCATTATATAAGTAGGGAAGGAAACCCAAAAGCTTACAGCACCTGGTATTCCCAAAAGTACTAACCAGGCCTATTAGATAATTACTGAAAAAATCCAAAAGTACTAACCTGGCCCAAACCTGCTTACATTCTGAGATCGGGCATTGACTCTTTCTTGTTGTTTTTACAAGATTATTAGACAATTAGTGAATTTTTCCAAAAGTACTAACCAGGCCTATTAGATATTTACTGAAAAAATCCAAAAGAACTAACCTGGCCCAAACCTGCTAACATTCTGAGGTCGGGCATTGACTCTTTTTTTTTTTTTGCAAGATTATTGGACAATTAGTGAAAATTTCCAAAAGTACTAACCAGGCCTATTAGATAATTACTGAAAAAATCCAAAAGTACTAACCTGGCCCAAACCTGCTTACATTCTGAGATCGGGCATTGACTCTTTTTTTTTTTTTTTTTTGCAAGATTATTGGACAATAAGTGAAAATTTCTAAAAGTACTAACCAGGCCTATTAGATAATTACTGAAAAAATCCAAAAGTACTAACCTGGCCCAAACCTGCTTACATTCTGAGATCGGGCATTGACTCTTTTTTTTTTTTTTGCAAGATTATTGGACAATTCGTGAAAATTTCCTAAAGTACTAACCAGGCCTATTAGATAATTATTGAAAAATTCCAAAATTACTAACCTGACCCAAACCTGCTTACATTCTGAGATCGGGCATTGACTCTTTTTTTTTTTTTTTGCAAGATTATTGGACAATTAGTGAACATTTCCAAAAGTACTAACCAGGCCTATTAGATAATTACTGAAAAAATCCAAAAGTACTAACCTGGCTCAAACCTGCTTAGATTTGGAGATCAGTTTGGATCGGGCATAGCCAGGATGGTATGGCCATAAGCGAAAGAGGCTGCAAAGAGAGGGCTATTTAAAGATCAGCCACCATAATCGCCAGTGCTTTATATAAGTAGGGAAGGAAACCCAAAAGCTTACATCACCTGGTATTCCCAGGCGGTCTCCCATCCAAGTACTAACCAGGCCCAAACCTGCTTAGCTTCCGAGATCAGACGAGATCGGGCATAGCCAGGTTGGAATGGCCGTAAGCGAAGGAGGCTGCAAAGAGAGGGCTATTTAAAGATCAGCCACTATAATCGCCAGTGCATTATATAAGTAGGGAAGGAAACCCAAAAGCTTACAGCACCTGGTATTCCCAAAAGTACTAACCAGGCCTATTAGATAATTACTGAAATAATCCAAAAGTACTAACCTGGCCCAAACCTGCTTACATTCTGAGATCGGGCATTGACTCTTTTTTTTTATATGCAAGATTATTGGACAATTAGTGAAAATTTCCTAAAGTACTAACCAGGCCTATTAGATAATTACTGAAAAAATCCAAAAGTACTAACCTGGCCCAAACCTGCTTACATTCTGAGATCGGGCATTGACTCTTTTTTTTTTTTTTGCAAGATTATTGGACAATTAGTGAAAATTTCCTAAAGTACTAACCAGGCCTATTAGATAATTATTGAAAAATTCCAAAATTACTAACCTGGCCCAAACCTGCTTACATTCTGAGATCGGGCATTGACTCTTTTTTTTTTTTTTTTTTTGCAAGATTATTGGACAATTAGTGAACATTTCCAAAAGTACTAACCAGGCCTATTAGATAACTACTGAAAAAATCCAAAAGTACTAACCTGGCCCAAACCTACTTAGATTTGGAGATCAGTTGAGATCGGGCATAGCCAGGATGGTATGGCCATAAGCGAAGGAGGCTGCAAAGAGAGGGCTATTTAAAGATCAGCCACTATAATCGCCAGTGCTTTATATAAGTAGGGAAGGAAACCCAAAAGCTTACAGCACCTGGTATTCCCAGGCGGTCTCCCATCCAAGTACTAACCAGGCCCAAACCTGCTTAGCTTCCGAGATCAGACGAGATCGGGCACAGCCAGGTTGGAATGGCCGTAAGCGAAGGAGGCTGCAAAGAGAGGGCTATTTAAAGATCAGCCACTATAATCGCCAGTGCATTATATAAGTAGGGAAGGAAACCCAAAAGCTTACAGCACCTGGTATTCCCAAAAGTACTAACCAGGCCTATTATATAATTACTGAAAAAATCCAAAAGTACTAACCTGGCCCAAACCTGCTTACATTCTGAGATCGGGCATTGACTCTTTTTTGTTTTTTTACAAGATTATTGGACAATTAGTGAATTTTTCCAAAAGTACTAACCAGGCCTATTAGATATTTACTGAAAAAATCCAAAAGTACTAACCTGGCCCAAACCTGCTTACATTCTGAGATCGGGCATTGACTCTTTTTTCTTTTTTTTGCAAGATTATTGGACAATAAGTGAAAATTTCCAAAAGTACTAACCAGGCCTATTAGATAATTACTGAAAAAATCCAAAAGTACTAACCTGGCCCAAACCTGCTTACATTCTGAGATCGGGCATTGACTCTTTTTTTTTTTTTTTTTTTGCAAGATTATTGGACAATTAGTGAAAATTTCCTAAAGTACTAACCAGGCCTATTAGATAATTATTGAAAAAATCAAAAAGTACTAACCTGGCCCAAACCTGCTTACATTCTGAGATCGGGCATCGACTCTTTTTTTTTTTTTTTTGCAAGATTATCGGACAATTAGTGAAAATTTCCAAAAGTACTAACCAGGCCTATTAGATAATTACTGAAAAAATCCAAAAGTACTAACCTGGCCCAAACCTGCTTAGATTTGGAGATCAGTTGAGATCGGGCATAGCCAGGATGGTATGGCCATAAGCGAAGGAGGCTGCAAAGAGAGGGCTATTTAAAGATCAGCCACTATAATCGCCAGTGCATTATATAAGTAGGGAAGGAAACCCAAAAGCTTACAGCACCTGGTATTCCCAAAAGTACTAACCAGGCCTATTAGATAATTACTGAAAAAATCCAAAAGTACTAACCTGGCCCAAACCTGCTTACATTCTGAGATCGGGCATTGACTCTTTTTTTTTTTTTTTTGCAAGATTATTGGATAATTAGTGAAAATTTCCTAAAGTACTAACCAGGCCTATTAGATAATTACTGAAAAAATCCAAAAGTACTAACCTGGCCCAAACCTGCTCAGATTTGGAGATCAGTTGAGATCGGGCATTGACAGGATGGTATGGCCATAAGCGAAGGAGGCTGCAAAGAGAGGGCTATTTAAAGATCAGCCACTATAATCGCCAGTGCTTTATATAAGTAGGGAAGGAAACCCAAAAGCTTACAGCACCTGGTATTCCCAGGCGGTCTCCCATCCAAGTACTAACCAGGCCCAAACCTGCTTAGCTTCCGAGATCAGACGAGATCTGGCATAGCCAGGTTGGTATGGCCGTAAGCAAAGGAGGCTGCAAAGAGAGGGCTATTTAAAGATCAGCCACTATAATCGCCAGTGCTTTATATAAGTAGGGAAGGAAACCCGAAAGCTAACAGCAGCTGGTATTCCCAGGCGGTCTCCCATCCAAGTACTAACTAGGCCCAAACCTGCTTAGCTTCCGAGATCAGACGAGATCGGGCATAGCCAGGTTGGTATGGCCGTAAGCGAAGGAGGCTGCAAAGAGAGGGCTATTTAAAGATCAGCCACTATAATCGCCAGTGCATTATTATATAAGTAGGGAAGGAAACCCAAAAGCTTACAGCACCTGGTATTCCCAAAAGTACTAACCAGGCCTATTAGATAATTACTGAAAAAATCCAAAAGTACTAACCTGGCCCAAACCTGCTTACATTCTGAGATCGGGCATTGACTCTTTTTTGTTTTTTTACAAGATTATTAGACAATTAGTGAATTTTTCCAAAAGTACTAACCAGGCCTATTAGATATTTACTGAAAAAATCCAAAAGTACTAACCTGGCCCAAACCTGCTTACATTTGGAGATCAGTTGAGATCTGGCATAGCCAGGATGGTATGGCCATAAGCGAAGGAGGCTGCAAAGAGAGGGCTATTTAAAGATCAGCCACTATAATCGCCAGTGCTTTATATAAGTAGGGAAGGAAACCCAAAAGCTTACAGCACCTGGTATTCCCAGGCGGTCTCCCATCCAAGTACTAACCAGGCCCAAACCTGCTTAGCTTCCGAGATCAGACGAGATCAGGCATAGCCAGGTTGGTATGGCCGTAAGCGAAGGAGGCTGCAAAGAGAGGGCTATTTAAAGATCAGCCACTATAATCGCCAGTGCATTATATAAGTAGGGAAGGAAACCCAAAAGCTTTCAGCACCTGGTATTCCCAAAAGTACTAACCAGGCCTATTAGATAATTACTGAAAAAATCCAAAAGTACTAACCTGGCCCAAACCTGCTTACATTCTGAGATCGGGCATTGACTCTTTCTTGTTTTTTTACAAGATTATTAGACAATTAGTGAATTTTTCCAAAAGTACTAACCAGGCCTATTAGATATTTACTGAAAAAATCCAAAAGAACTAACCTGGCCCAAACCTGCTAACATTCTGAGGTCGGGCATTGACTCTTTTTTTTTTTTTTGCAAGATTATTGGACAATTAGTGAAAATTTCCAAAAGTACTAACCAGGCTATTAGATAATTACTGAAAAAATCCAAAAGTACTAACCTGGCCCAAACCTGCTTACATTCTGAGATCGGGCATTGACTCTTTTTTTTTTTTTTTTTATTTGCAAGATTATTGGACAATTAGTGAAAATTTCCTAAAGTACTAACCAGGCCTATTAGATAATTACTGAAAAAATCCAAAAGTACTAACCTGGCCCAAACCTGCTTACATTCTGAGATCGGGCATTGACTCTTTTTTTTTTTTTTGCAAGATTATTGGACAATTAGTGAAAATTTCCTAAAGTACTAACCAGGCCTATTAGATATTTACTGAAAAAATCCAAAAGTACTAACCTGGCCCAAACCTGCTAACATTCTGAGGTCGGGCATTGACACTTTTTTTTTTTTTTGCAAGATTATTTGACAATTAGTGAAAATTTCCAAAAGTACTAACCAGGCCTATTAGATAATTACGAAAAAATCCAAAAGTACTAACCTGGCCCAAACCTGCTTACATTCTGAGATCGGGCATTGACTCTTTTTTTTTTTTTTTGCAAGATTATTGGACAACTCGTGAAAATTTCCTAAAGTACTAACCAGGCCTATTAGATAATTATTGAAAAATTCCAAAATTACTAACCTGGCCCAAACCTGCTTACATTCTGAGATCGGGCATTGACTCTTTTTTTTTTTTTTGCAAGATTATTTGACAATAAGTGAAAATTTCTAAAAGTACTAACCAGGCCTATTAGATAATTACTGAAAAAATCCAAAAGTACTAACCTGGCCCAAACCTGCTTACATTCTGAGATCGGGCATTGACTCTTTTTTTTTTTTTTTGCAAGATTATTGGACAATTAGTGAAAATTTCCTAAAGTACTAACCAGGCCTATTAGATATTTACTGAAAAAATCCAAAAGTACTAACCTGGCCCAAACCTGCTTACATTCTGAGATCGGGCATTGACTCTTTTTTGTTTTTTTACAAGATTATTAGACAATTAGTGAATTTTTCCAAAAATACTAACCAGGCCTATTAGATAATTACTGAAAAAATCCAAAAGTACTAACCTGGCCCAAACCTGCTTACATTCTGAGATCGGGCATTGACTCTTTTTTTTTTTTTTTGCAAGATTATTGGACAATAAGTGAAAATTTCTAAAAGTACTAACCAGGCCTATTAGATAATTACTGAAAAAATCCAAAAGTACTAACCTGGCCCAAACCTGCTTACATTCTGAGATCAGGCATTGACTCTTTTTTTTTTTTTTTGCAAGATTATTGGACAATTAGTGAACATTTCCAAAAGTACTAACCAGGCCTATTAGATAATTACTGAAAAAATCCAAAAGTACTAACCTGGCCCAAACCTGCTTAGATTTGGAGATCAGTTGAGATCGGGCATAGCCAGGATGGAATGGCCATAAGCGAAGGAGGCTGCAAAGAGAGGGCTATTTAAAGATCAGCCACTATAATCGCCAGTGCTTTATATAAGTAGGGAAGGAAACCCAAAAGCTTACAGCACCTGGTATTCCCAGGCGGTCTCCCATCCAAGTACTAACCAGGCCCAAACCTGCTTAGCTTCCGAGATCAGACGAGATCGGGCATAGCCAGGTTGGAATGGCCGTAAGCGAAGGAGGCTGCAAAGAGAGGGCTATTTAAAGATCAGCCACTATAATCGCCAGTGCATTATATAAGTAGGGAAGGAAACCCAAAAGCTTACAGCACCTGGTATTCCCAAAAGTACTAACCAGGCCTATTAGATAATTACTGAAATAATCCAAAAGTACTAACCTGGCCCAAACCTGCTTACATTCTGAGATCGGGCATTGACTCTTTTTTGTTTTTTTACAAGATTATTGGACAATTAGTGAATTTTTCCAAAAGTACTAACCAGGCCTATTAGATATTTACTGAAAAAATCCAAAAGTACTAACCTGGCCCAAACCTGCTAACATTCTGAGGTCGGGCATTGACACTTTTTTTTTTTTTTGCAAGATTATTTGACAATTAGTGAAAATTTCCAAAAGTACTAACCAGGCCTATTAGATAATTACTGAAAAAATCCAAAAGTACTAACCTGGCCCAAACCTGCTTACATTCTGAGATCGGGCATTGACTCTTTTTTTTTTTTTTTTGCAAGATTATTGGACAATTCGTGAAAATTTCCTAAAGTACTAACCAGGCCTATTAGATAATTATTGAAAAATTCCAAAATTACTAACCTGACCCAAACCTGCTTACATTCTGAGATCGGGCATTGACTCTTTTTTTTTTTTTTTGCAAGATTATTGGACAATTAGTGAACATTTCCAAAAGTACTAACCAGGCCTATTAGATAATTACTGAAAAAATCCAAAAGTACTAACCTGGCCCAAACCTGCTTAGATTTGGAGATCAGTTGAGATCGGGCATAGCCAGGATGGTATGGCCATAAGCGAAGGAGGCTGCAAAGAGAGGGCTATTTAAAGATCAGCCACTATAATCGCCAGTGCTTTATATAAGTAGGGAAGGAAACCCAAAAGCTTACAGCACCTGGTATTCCCAGGCGGTCTCCCATCCAAGTACTAACCAGGCCCAAACCTGCTTAGCTTCCGAGATCAGGCATAGCCAGTTTGGAATGGCCGTAAGCGAAGGAGGCTGCAAAGAGAGGGCTATTTAAAGATCAGCCACTATAATCGCCAGTGCATTATATAAGTAGGGAAGGAAACCCAAAAGCTTACAGCACCTGGTATTCCCAAAAGTACTAACCAGGCCTATTAGATAATTACTGAAATAATCCAAAAGTACTAACCTGGCCCAAACCTGCTTACATTCTGAGATCGGGCATTGACTCTTTTTTTTTTTTTTTTATTTGCAAGATTATTGGACAATTAGTGAAAATTTCCTAAAGTACTAACCAGGCCTATTAGATAATTACTGAAAAAATCCAAAAGTACTAACCTGGCCCAAACCTGCTTACATTCTGATATCGGGCATTGACTCTTTTTTGTTTTTTTACAAGATTATTGGACAATTAGTGAATTTTTCCAAAAGTACTAACCAGGCCTATTAGATATTTACTGAAAAAATCCAAAAGTACTAACCTGGCCCAAACCTGCTAACATTCTGAGGTCGGGCATTGACTCTTTTTTTTTTTTTTGCAAGATTATTTAACAATTAGTGAAAATTTCCAAAAGTACTAACCAGGCCTATTAGATAATTACTGAAAAAATCCAAAAGTACTAACCTGGCCCAAACCTGCTTACATTCTGAGATCGGGCATTGACTCTTTTTTCTTTTTTTTGCAAGATTATTGGACAATAAGTGAAAATTTCCAAAAGTACTAACCAGGCCTATTAGATAATTATTGAAAAAATCAAAAAGTACTAACCTGGCCCAAACCTGCTTACATTCTGAGATCGGGCATCGACTCTTTTTTTTTTTTTTTTTGCAAGATTATTGGACAATTAGTGAAAATTTCCAAAAGTACTAACCAGGCCTATTAGATAATTACTGAAAAAATCCAAAAGTACTAACCTGGTCCAAACCTGCTTAGATTTGGAGATCAGTTGAGATTGGGCATAGCCAGCATGGTATGGCCATAAGCGAAGGAGGCTGCAAAGAGAGGGCTATTTAAAGATCAGCCACTATAATCGCCATTGCATTATATAAGTAGGGAAGGAAACCCAAAAGCTTACAGCACCTGGTATTCCCAAAAGTACTAACCAGGCCTATTAGATAATTACTGAAAAAATCCAAAAGTACTAACCTGGCCCAAACCTGCTTACATTCTGAGATCGGGCATTGACTCTTTTTTTTTTTTTTTTTTTGCAAGATTATTGGATAATTAGTGAAAATTTCCTAAAGTACTAACCAGGCCTATTAGATAATTACTGAAAAAATCCAAAAGTACTAACCTGGCCCAAACCTGCTCAGATTTGGAGATCAGTTGAGATCGGGCATAGACAGGATGGTATGGCCATAAGCGAAGGAGGCTGCAAAGAGAGGGCTATTTAAAGATCAGCCACTATAATCGCCAGTGCTTTATATAAGTAGGGAAGGAAACCCAAAAGCTTACAGCACCTGGTATTCCCAGGCGGTCTCCCATCCAAGTACTAACCAGGCCCAAACCTGCTTAGCTTCCGAGATCAGACGAGATCGGGCATAGCCAGGTTGGTATGGCCGTAAACGAAGGAGGCTGCAAAGAGAGGGCTATTTAAAGATCAGCCACTATAATCGCCAGTGCATTATTATATAAGTAGGGAAGGAAACCCAAAAGCTTACAGCACCTGGTATTCCCAAAAGTACTAACCAGGCCTATTAGATAATTACTGAAAAAATCCAAAAGTACTAACCTGGCCCAAACCTGCTTACATTCTGAGATCGGGCATTGACTCTTTTTTGTTTTTTTACAAGATTATTAGACAATTAGTGAATTTTTCCAAAAGTACTAACCAGGCCTATTAGATATTTACTGAAAAAATCCAAAAGTACTAACCTGGCCCAAACCTGCTTACATTTGGAGATCAGTTGAGATCTGGCATAGCCAGGATGGTATGGCCTTAAGCGAAGGAGGCTGCAAAGAGAGGGCTATTTAAAGATCAGCCACTATAATCGCCAGTGCTTTATATAAGTAGGGAAGGAAACCCAAAAGCTTACAGCACCTGGTATTCCCAGGCGGTCTCCCATCCAAGTACTAACCAGGCCCAAACCTGCTTAGCTTCCGAGATCAGACGAGATCAGGCATAGCCTTTTTTTTTTTTTTTTTTTTTTTTTTTATTAAAGAAATTTCAAATAAAGTACAATAGATTAAACACAAGCAATAGAAAATACAGCATTTCTTCTATACACATCTCTACATTACACATCTTTCCTTTACATAGATAATTTAAAAATGTCCTTCACTTCCTGGCAGCTTCCACATTGAATCATTTAAAACACAATAAACTTTTGGGGTAAAAACATCATAAAAATAATCCAACATATTTACACCTTTAAAATACACATACAGCCTTTCAATATATAATTCGGTTTTCCTTTTAAACACAGTCCAAACATCCAACACAATGATTTCCTTTTTAGCCACAGTTCTTCTCTCCCATATTGCACTTTTCATTAGCATTACACACAGATTAATAAAATTTTTGTTTTGACACTTTTTTTCCCAACCAACATCACCACTCTGTTCCATTCCATTACATTTTCATCCCAGTCTTCAGTCACATCTTTAATTAAACATTTACATTTTCTTAAAAACTCCTCCAGTTCTCTACAATATAAAAACATATGTAAAATCCCCTCTTCCTTTTCCTGGCACACTTTACACAGAGCATTTTCTTCCCTTCCTATTTTATTTAAAATAATCTCAGTAAAAACCACTTTATGCCTTATAAAATACTCCAAACATCCCAATTTAGTTTCCACACACTTCCCTGTCATGTTTCTCCATATATACTCTTTTTTTAAATCTTTGAATTTCTGCATCCAGTATCCATTTGCAATAGGCTCTTTAAAAACACCATCTCTAAAAGAACAATAAATCATTTTCAGAGTACATTCCTTAAAATCATACAGTTTTTCCCCTAATTTCACGTAAATACATTTCTCTTTTGGCTCTTCTTCCATACATTCTATTCTTTTAATCCACTCTTTGGGTATTGCGCTTTTAATGATTTCATATTTATTTTTTATGTCTTGTTCACTGTAATCCTCTTTTGCCTCCTCCATTGCATCTATAATAAATTGTGTCGGTAAAAAACCTTCTTTAAATTCATACAATACATCTCTCACTCTTGTTATCCCCACTTCCATCCATTTCTTTAAAAAAATCCCTTTGTCTTGTTTTAAAATGTTTTGGTTTAAGAACAGAGGTTGATTTAAAATGTGTTCTCTCCCATGTGGATCAAACTCAACTTTATCTAAAAATTTTCCCCAAGCACTTAAAATTTCTCTATAAAACTCTGGTAAATTTTCTGTCATCCAATTCTTCGTTTTCATCCATAAAATTCCATCCCCCATGTTAAGATCCCCACATTTGTTTAAAAAATATTTCATTGTCTTTTTCCACTCTGGTTTGTCCTCATCTTGTAGGTATTTCTTCACTACTTTCACTCTCAAACTATTTTTCCTCTGTTCCACATCTATTAAACCTAAACCCCCCTTCTCTACCGCCCCTAAAATCGTATTAAAAGCTATTCTTGCTGGCTTCCCCTCCCATAAAAAGTCAAGAAAACATTTCTTCAACCTCTTTTCTGTCCACATTGGCATATGCGACACATATAAAACATTCCATAGCTTAGACACCATTAAAACATTCAATACTAAAACCTTCCCTTTTAAGTTTAAAGTTCTTAATTTCCAAAAATTTAACCTTCTCTCTATTCCTGTTACTAGTTCCACCCACATTTCATCTCTTACTTTCATCTCATTTTTACCCATTAAAATTCCTAAAATCCTAATTTCTTCCACTTCCTTAAAATTAAAACTATCCTTTAAAACCATTGCTTTACCAAATCTCATATATACCGTCTTTTCTTCATTTACTTTACTCCCAGATCCTTTACAATATTCCTCTACAACATTCATAACTTCTTTGATGCTCTCCTTTCCTTTTACTATTATCGTTGTGTCATCAGCATATTGAAAAACCTTTCCCTCAGCATTATTTTCCTCAATTTCAATTCCAATTATTCCTTCTTTTTGTTTTATGGCCAATCCTAACGGTTCCGATACAAGTGAATATAATAATGCCGAAAGCGGACAACCCTGTCTTATCGATCTTGTGATTTTAAAACATTCTGTTAAAAACCCATTACACTTTATTCTCGTTAAAGCGCCCTTATATAAAATCTCAATATATTTGATAAAATCTCCCCCAAAACCAAATTTCTTTAAAACATCAAATAAATACTCGTGTTCAACCCGATCAAATGCTTTTTCAAAATCTAGACTAATTATGTAACCATCTTCATTTAGTTCTTTCATATACCATATTGTGTCTCTTATACTCATTGTTATATCCGCTATATCCCTTCCTTTTACTCCGTATGCTTGGTTTGTTTCGATTATACTTGGCATTACTTCCTTTAACCTGTTTGCTAAAACCTTTGATAAAATCTTAAAATCTGTGTTAAGCATTGTGATCGGCCTATAGTTTTTTAAATCTACCTTTTCTCCTTTCCTTTTATATATCAGTTTTGTTATCCCCATCCCCATTCTTTCATTAACTTCTTCTTTTTCAAAAATCTCACTAAAAACTTCCTTTAAAATCTTGGTTAAAATCTCTTTAAAACATATATAAAATTCACTTCCCAAACCATCTATTCCTGGACTTTTCTGTTTATTCAGCTGCTGTATTGCTCTTTCAATCTCTTCTTCACCAATTTTTTGATCGCATTCTTTTTTATCTTCCTTACTCACTTTTACTTTTATTCGATTCAACAATTCAATTTTTTCGTTTTCTTCTACACCCCTGGCACTAAAAAGATCTTCATAAAAATTCTTTATTTCTTCTAAAATCTTTTCATTCCCCTCTACAACTTCCCCATTTTTCCCTCTTACCTGTTTTATTGTTTCAGCTTTCCCTCTCTTTTTTTCCAAATCAAAAAAAAACTTTGTGCACTTTTCTCCCTCCACAGTATATTTAGCTTTGCTCCTTAACCTCGCCCCCTCATATTCTTTTTCCTCTATTTCCTTCAGTTTTTCATCCATTTCCTTTATCTTTTGTATATCTTTATTTTCTTTATTCAATTCTGCTTCCAAACATTCCTTTATTTTTTTTTTCGTTGTATCTTTTGCATTTGCGTATTATGCTACAATACTTAATTGAGAATTTTTTTATTAAAAACTTTACATTCTCCCACCAAATTCTCTTATCTTCTTCATACATTTCATTTCCCTTTTCTTTTTCTATAATTTCTTTAACCTTTAATACATAGTCTTCATTTTCTAACATTTTTGTATTTAAAACCCATATTCCTGGCCCTCTTTGCACTTTATTCCAATCCAATTTAAAAAATAAGAACTTGTGATCGCTAAAACTTGTTTCTTCATACTTAATATTTTCTATAAAATTCTCCACATTTCTTGTACATAAAATAAAATCAATTCTTGTTTCACACACAAACTGCCCCACTATTTGCCTTCTTGAAAACTCTTTTTTCTTTTCATTTCTTTCTCTCCACACATCTATCATATTATTTTCTGCCATTAAAGCTTTTAATTCTTTTCTCCCTTTGTCAGTTTTAAAAACCATTCCATCTGCCATGTCTTGTTTACTAAAAACCGTATTAAAATCCCCCATCATTATTATTTCTTTATACTTCTTTACAAAACTACTTAAAACATAAAAAAACTCTTTCTTTTCCTTCTCCTCCGTTGGTGCATGTACATTTACTAAAATCAATTCCCTTCCTTCATGTTTTGTCTCTACAACCATACATTTACCCATCGTATCTTTGTATAAAATTTGACTTGCTTTAAAAACATCATCCTTCATTAAAAAAGCCACACCTCTCCCAAACCTCCCATCTCCATTATTGTACAAAATCCCTCCTCCCCATCTCTTTTTATATTCATTCATTACATTTTCTCTCCAGTTTGTTTCCTGTAGTACAATAATGTCTTCTCTTTTACATTTTTCTTTTATATTTTCAAATTTCTTTAAGTTCAAAAGTCCTCTTGCATTAAAAGTCACAACACTTAAAACCATTAAAAAGAAAAATAATAAATATCTAAAACCCATCATTCTCAGTCTTTCTCCTCCAATTCCTTTAACACCTCAAACCTATTTAAACATTTCACTTTTTTTCTTGAACTTTCTATATTTGGCTTTACCTTTAGCGATCTTCTTCGTATTTTTCCCCTCTCCGCCTTTTCCTTCTCATCCTCCTCCATACTTATTTCTCCTTTGTTATCAGTTTCTTTGTCTTGTTCTTTTCCTTTTTGTCCATGAATTGAAGATATGTCCATCGGTGTAATTTGTGTGTCCTCTTCTCTTATTTGTTCATTGTAATTTTCTTTTTCTTTTTCTCCTTCTCCTTCCTGTCTGTTGTTTGTTCCTTCCTCTGTTTCCTTTGGTTGTAATTTGTCTTCTTCATGTCTTTCATCACAATGTCCTTCATCATTGTTTTCTTCATGCACCTGTCTGTCCACCTGTTCTTTCCTTCCACCTACCACCCCCTCCATCCAGCATTCACATTTATTTAAAATTTCTTGGCAATCCGGACACCTGACAGCATTGCAGTCTCGTGCAAAATGTCCCCTTTCCAAACATTTATGGCACTTGAATTCTGGGCACTCTTTCAGTAGATGTTCTGGGCTCATGCACAGCCTACAAGTCTTCACCTGGTGGCTGTGCATCACCCTAAAGTACTGCGGGCCTTCAGCTGTTTCAATCTTAGTGCTGTAAGGGAGTGATGCCACTTCTTTGGGGAACCTCACCTTTACAAACCTTGTGCCGTCTTCGATGTCAGTGTCCGGATAGCACCTTCTTTTGATTTTAGATATGGGGGAAACCCCCCATCCTTCCAATTTGTTTACAATTTCCTTATCCTCCAGGTAGACAGGCAGGTGCATGAAGGAAACAACGTAATCTTTATTTTGCAGTTTTTTTACTTCACAGTCCACTCCCTTTATTGTCAATCCATTGATTAAAATGTCACACATTTCTTCCTGTTCCAATGTCAGTTCATATTCTTTGCCTTGTCTGGGTCTTACAGCCAACACCTTTCCACTTCCAATTTTTTCTGAGATTGCTTTAATTATATCCTCTCCTCTCACACCAATCACATTCTCTGTACTCACGATCACTGTTGCCTCCTTTAAATATTTTCTTTCACCAAATCTTTTCCTTGCTTCTTGATCTTTTACATTTCCAGCTCTTTGTCGCTTCTCCAGTCCAGTGTCATTTGCCGTGCGTGTTCCTCCAGCCAGTCCATTGTTGTTTGCCATACTTGTTCCTCCAGCCATTCTAGTGTCGTTTACCATGCGTGTTCCTCCAGCCAGTCCTGTGTTGTTTGCCATGCTTGTTCCTCCAGCCAGTCCAGTGTCGATTGCCATGCGTGTTCCTCCAGCCAGTCCAGTGTCGCTTGCCGTGCGTGTTCCTCCTGCCAGTCCATTGTCATTTGCCATTCGAGTCTCTCCAGCCAGTTCCGAGTCGTTACCATACAATCCGTCCATTTTTGAGAAAAAAAAGATCAACCACCCTCCAGACAGCGATATGCTGCTGTTAGGTGGCTTTCAAAAAAGAAAAAATGTCAAAGAAACAATCACAGATTCACAAAACAAACAAAACAACCACAAATAGAAAAACACAAAATGGAGGAGAGCCTTCCTCTCCCAACTGCAGCCAACACTTCCTGTAGCTCTCTAGCGCCCTCAGGTTCGTATGGCCGTAAGCGAAGGAGGCTGCAAAGAGAGGGCTATTTAAAGATCAGCCACTATAATCGCCAGTGCATTATATAAGTAGGGAAGGAAACCCAAAAGCTTACAGCACCTGGTATTCCCAAAAGTACTAACCAGGCCTATTAGATAATTACTGAAAAAATCCAAAAGTACTAACCTGGCCCAAACCTGCTTACATTCTGAGATCGGGCATTGACTCTTTTTTTTTTTTTTTTTGCAAGATTATTGGACAATTAGTGAAAATTTCCAAAAGTACTAACCAGGCCTATTAGATAATTACTGAAAAAATCCAAAAGTACTAACCTGGCCCAAACCTGCTTAGATTTGGAGATCAGTTGAGATCGGGCATAGCCAGGATGGTATGGCCATAAGCGAAGGAGGCTGCAAAGAGAGGGCTATTTAAAGATCAGCCACTATAATCGCCAGTGCATTATATAAGTAGGGAAGGAAACCCAAAAGCTTACAGCACCTGGTATTCCCAAAAGTACTAACCAGGCCTATTAGATAATTACTGAAATAATCCAAAAGTACTAACCTGGCCCAAACCTGCTTACATTCTGAGATCGGGCATTGACTCTTTTTTTTTATATGCAAGATTATTGGACAATTAGTGAAAATTTCCTAAAGTACTAACCAGGCCTATTAGATAATTACTGAAAAAATCCAAAAGTACTAACCTGGCCCAAACCTGCTTACATTCTGAGATCGGGCATTGACTCTTTTTTTTTTTTTTGCAAGATTATTGGACAATTAGTGAAAATTTCCTAAAGTACTAACCAGGCCTATTAGATAATTATTGAAAAATTCCAAAATTACTAACCTGGCCCAAACCTGCTTACATTCTGAGATCGGGCATTGACTCTTTTTTTTTTTTTTTTTTTGCAAGATTATTGGACAATTAGTGAACATTTCCAAAAGTACTAACCAGGCCTATTAGATAACTACTGAAAAAATCCAAAAGTACTAACCTGGCCCAAACCTACTTAGATTTGGAGATCAGTTGAGATCAGGCATAGCCAGGATGGTATGGCCATAAGCGAAGGAGGCTGCAAAGAGAGGGCTATTTAAAGATCAGCCACTATAATCGCCAGTGCTTTATATAAGTAGGGAAGGAAACCCAAAAGCTTACAGCACCTGGTATTCCCAGGCGGTCTCCCATCCAAGTACTAACCAGGCCCAAACCTGCTTAGCTTCCGAGATCAGACGAGATCGGGCACAGCCAGGTTGGAATGGCCGTAAGCGAAGGAGGCTGCAAAGAGAGGGCTATTTAAAGATCAGCCACTATAATCGCCAGTGCATTATATAAGTAGGGAAGGAAACCCAAAAGCTTACAGCACCTGGTATTCCCAAAAGTACTAACCAGGCCTATTATATAATTACTGAAAAAATCCAAAAGTACTAACCTGGCCCAAACCTGCTTACATTCTGAGATCGGGCATTGACTCTTTTTTGTTTTTTTACAAGATTATTGGACAATTAGTGAATTTTTCCAAAAGTACTAACCAGGCCTATTAGATATTTACTGAAAAAATCCAAAAGTACTAACCTGGCCCAAACCTGCTTACATTCTGAGATCGGGCATTGACTCTTTTTTCTTTTTTTTGCAAGATTATTGGACAATAAGTGAAAATTTCCAAAAGTACTAACCAGGCCTATTAGATAATTACTGAAAAAATCCAAAAGTACTAACCTGGCCCAAACCTGCTTACATTCTGAGATCGGGCATTGACTCTTTTTTTTTTTTTTTTTTGCAAGATTATTGGACAATTAGTGAAAATTTCCTAAAGTACTAACCAGGCCTATTAGATAATTATTGAAAAAATCAAAAAGTACTAACCTGGCCCAAACCTGCTTACATTCTGAGATCGGGCATCGACTCTTTTTTTTTTTTTTTTGCAAGATTATCGGACAATTAGTGAAAATTTCCAAAAGTACTAACCAGGCCTATTAGATAATTACTGAAAAAATCCAAAAGTACTAACCTGGCCCAAACCTGCTTAGATTTGGAGATCAGTTGAGATCGGGCATAGCCAGGATGGTATGGCCATAAGCGAAGGAGGCTGCAAAGAGAGGGCTATTTAAAGATCAGCCACTATAATCGCCAGTGCATTATATAAGTAGGGAAGGAAACCCAAAAGCTTACAGCACCTGGTATTCCCAAAAGTACTAACCAGGCCTATTAGATAATTACTGAAAAAATCCAAAAGTACTAACCTGGCCCAAACCTGCTTACATTCTGAGATCGGGCATTGACTCTTTTTTGTTTTTTTACAAGATTATTAGACAATTAGTGAATTTTTCCAAAAGTACTAACCTGGCCCAAACCTGCTTACATTCTGAGATCGGGCATTGACTCTTTTTTTTTTTTTTTTGCAAGATTATTGGATAATTAGTGAAAATTTCCTAAAGTACTAACCAGGCCTATTAGATAATTACTGAAAAAATCCAAAAGTACTAACCTGGCCCAAACCTGCTCAGATTTGGAGATCAGTTGAGATCGGGCATAGACAGGATGGTATGGCCATAAGCGAAGGAGGCTGCAAAGAGAGGGCTATTTAAAGATCAGCCACTATAATCGCCAGTGCTTTATATAAGTAGGGAAGGAAACCCAAAAGCTTACAGCACCTGGTATTCCCAGGCGGTCTCCCATCCAAGTACTAACCAGGCCCAAACCTGCTTAGCTTCCGAGATCAGACGAGATCTGGCATAGCCAGGATGGTATGGCCATAAGCGAAGGAGGCTGCAAAGAGAGGGCTATTTAAAGATCAGCCACTATAATCGCCAGTGCTTTATATAAGTAGGGAATGAAACCCAAAAGCTTACAGCACCTGGTATTCCCAGGCGGTCTCCCATCCAAGTACTAACCAGGCCCAAACCTGCTTAACTTCCGAGATCAGACGAGATCAGGCATAGCCAGGTTGGTATGGCCGTAAGCGAAGGAGGCTGCAAAGAGAGGGCTATTTAAAGATCAGCCACTATAATCGCCAGTGCATTATATAAGTAGGGAAGGAAACCCAAAAGCTTACAGCACCTGGTATTCCCAAAAGTACTAACCAGGCCTATTAGATAATTACTGAAAAAATCCAAAAGTACTAACCTGGCCCAAACCTGCTTACATTCTGAGATCGGGCATTGACTCTTTCTTGTTGTTTTTACAAGATTATTAGACAATTAGTGAATTTTTCCAAAAGTACTAACCAGGCCTATTAGATATTTACTGAAAAAATCCAAAAGAACTAACCTGGCCCAAACCTGCTAACATTCTGAGGTCGGGCATTGACTCTTTTTTTTTTTTTGCAAGATTATTGGACAATTAGTGAAAATTTCCAAAAGTACTAACCAGGCCTATTAGATAATTACTGAAAAAATCCAAAAGTACTAACCTGGCCCAAACCTGCTTACATTCTGAGATCGGGCATTGACTCTTTTTTTTTTTTTTTTTTGCAAGATTATTGGACAATAAGTGAAAATTTCTAAAAGTACTAACCAGGCCTATTAGATAATTACTGAAAAAATCCAAAAGTACTAACCTGGCCCAAACCTGCTTACATTCTGAGATCGGGCATTGACTCTTTTTTTTTTTTTTGCAAGATTATTGGACAATTCGTGAAAATTTCCTAAAGTACTAACCAGGCCTATTAGATAATTATTGAAAAATTCCAAAATTACTAACCTGACCCAAACCTGCTTACATTCTGAGATCGGGCATTGACTCTTTTTTTTTTTTTTTGCAAGATTATTGGACAATTAGTGAACATTTCCAAAAGTACTAACCAGGCCTATTAGATAATTACTGAAAAAATCCAAAAGTACTAACCTGGCTCAAACCTGCTTAGATTTGGAGATCAGTTTGGATCGGGCATAGCCAGGATGGTATGGCCATAAGCGAAAGAGGCTGCAAAGAGAGGGCTATTTAAAGATCAGCCACCATAATCGCCAGTGCTTTATATAAGTAGGGAAGGAAACCCAAAAGCTTACATCACCTGGTATTCCCAGGCGGTCTCCCATCCAAGTACTAACCAGGCCCAAACCTGCTTAGCTTCCGAGATCAGACGAGATCGGGCATAGCCAGGTTGGAATGGCCGTAAGCGAAGGAGGCTGCAAAGAGAGGGCTATTTAAAGATCAGCCACTATAATCGCCAGTGCATTATATAAGTAGGGAAGGAAACCCAAAAGCTTACAGCACCTGGTATTCCCAAAAGTACTAACCAGGCCTATTAGATAATTACTGAAATAATCCAAAAGTACTAACCTGGCCCAAACCTGCTTACATTCTGAGATCGGGCATTGACTCTTTTTTTTTATATGCAAGATTATTGGACAATTAGTGAAAATTTCCTAAAGTACTAACCAGGCCTATTAGATAATTACTGAAAAAATCCAAAAGTACTAACCTGGCCCAAACCTGCTTACATTCTGAGATCGGGCATTGACTCTTTTTTTTTTTTTTGCAAGATTATTGGACAATTAGTGAAAATTTCCTAAAGTACTAACCAGGCCTATTAGATAATTATTGAAAAATTCCAAAATTACTAACCTGGCCCAAACCTGCTTACATTCTGAGATCGGGCATTGACTCTTTTTTTTTTTTTTTTTTTGCAAGATTATTGGACAATTAGTGAACATTTCCAAAAGTACTAACCAGGCCTATTAGATAACTACTGAAAAAATCCAAAAGTACTAACCTGGCCCAAACCTACTTAGATTTGGAGATCAGTTGAGATCGGGCATAGCCAGGATGGTATGGCCATAAGCGAAGGAGGCTGCAAAGAGAGGGCTATTTAAAGATCAGCCACTATAATCGCCAGTGCTTTATATAAGTAGGGAAGGAAACCCAAAAGCTTACAGCACCTGGTATTCCCAGGCGGTCTCCCATCCAAGTACTAACCAGGCCCAAACCTGCTTAGCTTCCGAGATCAGACGAGATCGGGCACAGCCAGGTTGGAATGGCCGTAAGCGAAGGAGGCTGCAAAGAGAGGGCTATTTAAAGATCAGCCACTATAATCGCCAGTGCATTATATAAGTAGGGAAGGAAACCCAAAAGCTTACAGCACCTGGTATTCCCAAAAGTACTAACCAGGCCTATTATATAATTACTGAAAAAATCCAAAAGTACTAACCTGGCCCAAACCTGCTTACATTCTGAGATCGGGCATTGACTCTTTTTTGTTTTTTTACAAGATTATTGGACAATTAGTGAATTTTTCCAAAAGTACTAACCAGGCCTATTAGATATTTACTGAAAAAATCCAAAAGTACTAACCTGGCCCAAACCTGCTTACATTCTGAGATCGGGCATTGACTCTTTTTTCTTTTTTTTGCAAGATTATTGGACAATAAGTGAAAATTTCCAAAAGTACTAACCAGGCCTATTAGATAATTACTGAAAAAATCCAAAAGTACTAACCTGGCCCAAACCTGCTTACATTCTGAGATCGGGCATTGACTCTTTTTTTTTTTTTTTTTTTGCAAGATTATTGGACAATTAGTGAAAATTTCCTAAAGTACTAACCAGGCCTATTAGATAATTATTGAAAAAATCAAAAAGTACTAACCTGGCCCAAACCTGCTTACATTCTGAGATCGGGCATCGACTCTTTTTTTTTTTTTTTTGCAAGATTATCGGACAATTAGTGAAAATTTCCAAAAGTACTAACCAGGCCTATTAGATAATTACTGAAAAAATCCAAAAGTACTAACCTGGCCCAAACCTGCTTAGATTTGGAGATCAGTTGAGATCGGGCATAGCCAGGATGGTATGGCCATAAGCGAAGGAGGCTGCAAAGAGAGGGCTATTTAAAGATCAGCCACTATAATCGCCAGTGCATTATATAAGTAGGGAAGGAAACCCAAAAGCTTACAGCACCTGGTATTCCCAAAAGTACTAACCAGGCCTATTAGATAATTACTGAAAAAATCCAAAAGTACTAACCTGGCCCAAACCTGCTTACATTCTGAGATCGGGCATTGACTCTTTTTTTTTTTTTTTTGCAAGATTATTGGATAATTAGTGAAAATTTCCTAAAGTACTAACCAGGCCTATTAGATAATTACTGAAAAAATCCAAAAGTACTAACCTGGCCCAAACCTGCTCAGATTTGGAGATCAGTTGAGATCGGGCATTGACAGGATGGTATGGCCATAAGCGAAGGAGGCTGCAAAGAGAGGGCTATTTAAAGATCAGCCACTATAATCGCCAGTGCTTTATATAAGTAGGGAAGGAAACCCAAAAGCTTACAGCACCTGGTATTCCCAGGCGGTCTCCCATCCAAGTACTAACCAGGCCCAAACCTGCTTAGCTTCCGAGATCAGACGAGATCTGGCATAGCCAGGTTGGTATGGCCGTAAGCAAAGGAGGCTGCAAAGAGAGGGCTATTTAAAGATCAGCCACTATAATCGCCAGTGCTTTATATAAGTAGGGAAGGAAACCCGAAAGCTAACAGCAGCTGGTATTCCCAGGCGGTCTCCCATCCAAGTACTAACTAGGCCCAAACCTGCTTAGCTTCCGAGATCAGACGAGATCGGGCATAGCCAGGTTGGTATGGCCGTAAGCGAAGGAGGCTGCAAAGAGAGGGCTATTTAAAGATCAGCCACTATAATCGCCAGTGCATTATTATATAAGTAGGGAAGGAAACCCAAAAGCTTACAGCACCTGGTATTCCCAAAAGTACTAACCAGGCCTATTAGATAATTACTGAAAAAATCCAAAAGTACTAACCTGGCCCAAACCTGCTTACATTCTGAGATCGGGCATTGACTCTTTTTTGTTTTTTTACAAGATTATTAGACAATTAGTGAATTTTTCCAAAAGTACTAACCAGGCCTATTAGATATTTACTGAAAAAATCCAAAAGTACTAACCTGGCCCAAACCTGCTTACATTTGGAGATCAGTTGAGATCTGGCATAGCCAGGATGGTATGGCCATAAGCGAAGGAGGCTGCAAAGAGAGGGCTATTTAAAGATCAGCCACTATAATCGCCAGTGCTTTATATAAGTAGGGAAGGAAACCCAAAAGCTTACAGCACCTGGTATTCCCAGGCGGTCTCCCATCCAAGTACTAACCAGGCCCAAACCTGCTTAACTTCCGAGATCAGACGAGATCAGGCATAGCTTTTTTTTTTTTTTTTTTATTGGAGATTTCAGTTATTACAAAACAAACACATTTTCTTAGTCATACAATTTCATTCATCTCATAATCAAACTAACATCGTCATTGAAGTTTGTTGCTGAAGGAATAAAATTCACATTACATAACAATATGTCATCTTAATCATCTTCTCCTGGCATGTAAAAATGCTTTTGTTTAAAGATACATATAACATCATTTGTGAAAATTTTATAAAAATCCGCCATCTGGTTTTCCAATTTAAAATAATTGTATAACATTTCTACATAACTTTCAACCATTTGTTTAAAAAGCACCCATAAGTTTAAAATACAATCTCTGTTTCTGGCTACATTTCTCCTTTTCAATATTGCTTTTTTTGCCAAGATTAAAAACAAATTCACAAGTTTCTTATTTTCTTTGTTCTCTGTCATTCCCAGCATAAAAAACCTTTTCCAGTCAGTAACCTCTTCATTTTCTCTTAATTCTTTGACAATTTCTTTCAGTTCATTAAAAAATGGGTTAAGTTTTCCACATAATAAAAACAAATGTAAAATACCTTCATCTTCTTTTTTACAGACTTTACATTGAGCATTTGTTGCCTTCTGCATTATACACAATCTCATTTCTGTATAGATCACATTTTGTCTGATAAAATAGTCTAAACATTCTAAATCTACATCCAACCATTTCCATGTTCTATTCTTCCAAATGCCTTTTTCTTCGATTTCATTAAAATGCCTTAACCAAATCTGGTTGGCAACAGGTTTTTTAAAAACTCTATTTATAAAAAACTCATAGAACATTTTCACAGTACACAAATTAAAATCCACCCTCTTTTCTTTAAATTTTAAAAACACCATCATTTTATTTTCTCGTTCTCCCTTCTTTTTAATCTCATCTAGCCATTGCCTTGGGATTGCTTTCTTGACATCTTCATACTGTTTTTTTTAAAACCATGACATTAAAATCCTCCTTCTCCTCCTCCATTGCATCTTTAATCACTTGGAGTGGTAAAAATCCCTCTTTCACCTCCCATAAAACATCTCTCACTTTTACGATCCCCACTTTTAGCCACTTCTTAAAATAGATATCTCGCTCGTGTATCTTTATTTTGTCATTTAAAAACAGAGGCTGATTTAAAATCGCTTCCCTCCCCTCCGGATTAAAATCCACCTCTGTTAAAAAAAGCCTCCAAGCATTTAAAACCTCTTTATAAAACTGTGGTATCCCCTCCATCATCCAACTTTTCAACTTCATCCATAAAATGTTTTCCCCAAGGTTAAAATTCCCACATTTATTTAAATAAAAACCCATCAATTTCTTCCATTCATCTCTCTTCTTATCATCCAAATATTTCTTAACCACTTTTACCCTCATGCTTTTCATCTTCTGTTCCACATCGACTAAACCCATCCCTCCCTCTTCTGGTTTTCCTATCAGCGTATTGTACGCTATCCTTGGAGGCTTTTTTTCCCATAAAAATTCTAAAATACTCTTTTTTATTCTCTTAAAAACCCAGTTTGGCAATGGCATCACATGTAATTTGTACCACATTTTTGATAACATTAACATGTTTACAATTAAAATTTTTCCTTTCAAACTTAAAAACCTGTTTCTCCAAAAAATCAGTCTCCTATCCATCCCTCCCAATGTCTCATCCCACATATTATCAACAGTTTCCTTCTCATTCTTTGCTAACCCCGCTCCTAAAATCCTCATTTCTTGTACCTCTAGGAATTTAACAACCCCCGTTAAAACCTCTGACCTTCCGAACTTCATATATACTGTTTTTTCTTCATTTATTTTTGCACCTGATCCCTCACAATAGCATTTCATTTTTTCCATTACTTCTTTAACACTTTCTATATTTTCAACAATAATTGTGGTATCATCAGCATACTGGAATATTTTAGTCAGTTCCTCTTTTTCTTCTAGTTTTATTCCCTTTATTTTTTTCTCTCTGTTTATTAAAAGCCCTAATGGTTCAGCCACCAAAGAATATAACTTCGCTGACAGTGGACACCCTTGTCTTATAGACCTTAAAACTTTAAAAGGTTCCGTTAAAAAACCATTACATTTAACTTTTGTTAAAATATCGCTGTATAAAACTGAGATCCATTTTATAAAATTCTCTCCAAAACCAAATTGTTTTAAAACCGCCAATAAAAACCCATGCTCCACTCTGTCAAAAGCCTTCTCGAAATCCATGCTTATTATATATGCCTCCTTTCCTTTTTCTTTTATGTACCCCATTATATCTCTTATGCTACTCGTGATATCTGCTATGTCCCTCCCCTTTACTCCATATGCCTGGTTAGTCTCTATTATGTTTGGCATTATATTTTTTAATCTGTTCGCTAAAACCCTGGCTAAAATTTTAAAATCTGTGTTTAACATTGTAATGGGCCTAAAATTCCTCAGTTCCGCTTTGTCTCCTTTTCTCTTGTAGATTATTTTCATTAAGCCTAAGCCCATTCTTGGGTGTACTCTTTCTTTTTTAAAAACCTCTTCATAGACTTCTTTTAAAATCGGGCTTCCTTTTTCTTTAAAAACCTTATAAAACTCACTTCCAATACCATCTATTCCTGGGCTTTTCTTCACACTTAGCTGATTTATTGCTTGTATAATTTCCGCAGTTGTTATTCCCTTATCACATTCCTTTTTATCTCCCTCACCGACTTTTCGTGTTATCTGTTGTAACAAAATGTTCCTTTTTTCCTCATCCCCTTCCTCTGATCTAAAAAGTTCTTCATAATATGTGCTTATTTCCTTTAAAATTCCCTCCGTGCTTAAAACAACTTGTCCTTCCTTATTCCTAAGTTCTTTAATTATTCCCGCCTTCGCCCTGCTTTTCTCAAGGTTAAAAAAGAATCTACTACATTTTTCCCCTTCTACTGTATATTTAGCTTTACTTCTTAACGTTGCCCCTTTATATTTTCCTTCTTCGATTTTCCTCAACTTTTCCTCCACTTCAATTACTCTTTGCACGTTTACTTCATTTTTATTTAACTCCTCTCTTAACGTCTTTCTTATTTCTTGTTCCTTTGTTCTTTTTACCTTTTGTAACAATTTACAGTAATTCATTACATATTTCTTTATGTCATATTTCATGTTTTCCCACCATTGCCTTTTATCTTCTATGTACATCAAGTCTTTTTTCCCCTCATCTAATTTATTTTCTATCTCTTTTTTAAAACTCTCTTCCTTTAAAACTTCAGTGTTTAAAATCCATACCCCTGGTCCCCTCATTTCCTTTTTAAAATCATTCTCATTTGCACCATTTTGTGATCACTTAAAGTCGTTTCTTTATAAAACACTCCATCAATAAAACATTCCAAATTCCTAGTACTTAAAAAGTAGTCTATTCTAGTTTGACACATAAAATTCCCTACCAGCTGTCTTCTTGTAAATTCCCTCTTTTTCTCATTTCTTTCTCTCCACACATCAATCATGTTCTTCTCCTCCATCAATGAAATTAACTCCTTTCTTCCCCCATCCGATTTAAAAACCATTCCGTTAGCCATATCCATTTTACTAAAAACAGTGTTAAAATCCCCCGCAATTATTACCCTCTTCCATTTTTCCATTAATTCAGCTATTACATTAAAATATTTTTTCTTTTCTATTTCTTCATTTGGAGCATGTACGTTTACTCAAATAAAATCATCTTCATCCATCTTAATTTCTACAGCCATGCATTTTCCTTTTGTGTCATTATACATTTGCTATGATCTGATACCTCTATCTTTTCTTATTAACATCGCAACTCCTCCTCCTATTTTTCCCTCAGCATTATTAAAAAATAATTCCCCTTCCCATCTTTTTTTAAAATCCTCCATTACACTCTCTTTCCAGTTTGTTTCTTGCAATAAAATCACATCTTCATCCCTGCACAGTTCCTTGACTTTTTCAAATTTCACACCATTGATTAACCCTCTTGCATTAAAAGTAACAATTTTCAACACAATTAAAAAAGATAAAAAGACAAACTTTAGCATCATAATTTCGTTATCCTACTTCCTCCCCCTCTTTTGCACTTCTTCCACAGTCTTGTTTCACCTCATTACTTTGTTTACACATTTTATTTTTAGCTTTTTCTAAATTGGGTATTACCTTAACTTTTCTTCTTCTTTTATTGGATGTACTTGCAGTGCTGTCTCCGCCCATGTTTTCACTGTCTTTGTTATTTCTGTCCGTCTCACCGATCCATTCAGTCTCTTCTGGCTCTTCCGTTTCTGCTTTTCCAACCTCATTTAACTCCATCTGTACCTCCATTTCCACAATGTCCTGTGTTAACTCAGTCTTTTCAATCTAATTTTCATTGTCCTTGCTTACATTGTCCTCTCTTTGCATTTCTCCGGTGTCTTCCCTTTGCTCCTCTTCATTGTCTGTCTCATGCATCTGCCCACTCCCCCTCTCTTCTCCATTTTGCTGGTCTCCATACCAGCACTCGCATTTGTCCAGTACACAATTGCAGTCTGGACACATCACCACCTTACAGTCCCTCGCGAAGTGGCCTGTTTCCGAGCATTTAAAACATTTAAAGTCTGGACAGTCCTTCATCACATGATCAGGGCTCATACACAACCTGCAGGTTCTCACCTGCTTGCTATGTATCACTCTATAGTATTGTGGACCATCTTCCATTTCAATTCGAGTACTGTAGGGCAAGGAGGCCACTTCTTTTGGGAACTGTACCTTAAGGAACCTCGTTCCATCTTCTATGTTGGTGCCGGTATAAAATCTTCTTCTTATCTGAGAAAGAGGAGTTACCCCC
>NC_081763.1:1730000-1740000 GCF_963082965.1 Carassius carassius
ACAGTTTCGTCCCAATTTATTTCTCTAGTTTTAATTTCATCATATCCAAGTGTAATGCCTAAAATTTTTATATTATTTTTTTGTTCTTTTAACTGCCAATTTCTTTTTGAAATGTCCACTTTTCCAATCTTAATGTATTCGCTTTTTTCCTTATTTACTTTTGCACCCGAACCTCGACAGTATTTATCAATAATTCCCATAGCTTTTTCAGCACTATTAAAATCTTTTAAAATCAGAGTAGTATCATCTGCATACTGAAACAATTTTTGTTCTATTACATTGTCTTCTATTAAAAAACCTTTTATTTCTTTTTCTCCATTTATTGCTAAACCTAACGGTTCAGCAACTAAAGTATATAATAAAGCTGATAAGGGACATCCTTGTCTTATAGATCTAGATATTCCTATGAAGTCTGTTAAAAAACCATTTATTTTAAAACAGCTAAAAATATCTGTATGAAAACATTTCATCCACTTTATAAAATTATTACCAAAACCAAACTGTTGAATTAAATCAAATAAATATTTGTGCTCAACTCTGTCAAATGCCTTTTCTAGATCTATACTGATTAAAAAACCATCACTCTTTTTCTCTTTTATGTACCAAATTAAATCTCTAATGCTTGTTACTGTATCCACTATATCTCTTCCTAATACGCCATATGCTTGATTAGTCGTAATGTGGGGAACTACTTTTTTAAGTCTATTCGCTAAAATCTTGGCTAATATTTTATAATCTGTGTTGAGCATACTTAATGGTCTGTAATTTTGCAAATCATCTTTATTCCCTTTCTTTTTATAAATTATTTTAATCATGCCCTTCTTCATACTCTCACTCAATTGTCCATTCTTAAAAATGGCTATGAAAAGATCTTTCAAAATAGGTATTAAAACATCTTTAAAAACCTTATAAAATTCAGATGATAAACCAGGACTTTTCCCATTACTTAATTTCATTATAGCTTCGTTTATCTCCTCTTCTGTTTAATCACTATCACACATTTTTTTATCATCCTCTTTTACTTTAACTTTGATTTGATTTAACAAAAATACTTCATCCTCCTCATTAACTCCCTTTTTCTTAAATAAAACACCAAAAAAATCCTTCACCGCTTTTAAAATCCCTTCTTTATCTTTTATATTTTTACCTTCCATTGAAACATTCTTTATTAAAATCAGCTTTTTGTCTAGTCTTTTCTGCATCATAGAAACACTTTGTACTTCTTTCCCCTTCCACTGTATTCCTTATCTTACTTCTTATCCTAGCACCCACACATTTGTCCTCTTCCACTTTTTTGAGTTTCTCTTCCAATATTACTATTTTCCTAATATCCGTATTTCCTTCAGTTATCTTTTTCATTTCATTTTCCCATTCTTTATTTAGTTCCCTTTCTTTAGCTCTTTTTGCTTTCTGTATTTTTTTAGAACATTCAATAGAAAAACCTTTGATATCTGATTTTATATTGTCCCACCACACACATATTGCTTCATCATATAAAACATCATCTACGCTATTAATAATTAGATTTTCCATTTCCATTTTATACAATTCGTTCTTTAAAAGCTGTGTATTAACCACCCATACACCTGGTCCTCTCTCAACTCCACTAAAATCCATCATTACGTATAAAAAATCATGATCACTCCCGCTATACATTTTATAAAAAACTTTTGAAATAAAATGCTCAAATCTTCTGTCACATAAAATGAAATCTATTCTGCTTTGTTTTAAAATTGTATTAACCCACTGTCTTCTCGAATATTCTCTTTTGACTCTGTTTCTATCTCTCCATACATCTACAAATTTATGTTCAGCCATCATACATTTCAATTCTTTTCTTCCAACATCAGCTCTATACACCATAAAATCTTCAACATCTATTCTTTCTAAAACAGTATTAAAATCTCCTATAACAATGACATTCTTCCATCCATTAATCAAAACACTCAATTCTTTAAAAAAAGTAACTCTTTCCATATCTTCATTTGGAGCATGTATATTACATATTGTTATTTCTTCTCCCCTATCCATAATTTTAACAGTTAAAATCCTGCCATTGTTATCTTTAAATAAAACATTCGTTGATTCTACTACTCCCCTTCTAATTAGTATTGCCAAGCCTTTTTTCTTATTTAAGTCATTACTGTACCATATTTCTCCATCCCAACATTTTTTAAAATCATTAACTATTGTTTCATTCCATCCAGTCTCTTGTATACATAAAATATCACTTTGTTTTGTTAAATTCATTATATTTTCAAACTTCAGCTTAGATGACAACCCTCTAACATTAATGGAGACCAAACATAAATTACTCATAATGAAATAAAAGAAAAAAAACAAACCAAAACAACCCATCATACATATGCGGTCTCTCTTAATATCTAGGAATTTAGATCTACTTTATCTTCATTTAGCCTTGCTCTGTCTTCTCTTCTTAACTTTTGTTTCTTTAATACTTGTTTAATATGTATTTCCGGTACTCTTAACATTTTACGTCTTCTGTTCATAATGTCCGATATTCTGCTTTCAAGCTCAAGGTTAATTTCATCAGTTTCCTCATCACTTACGTCCTCTTTATTCCACCCAGCTGCAATTTCACTCGTTGTTGCACATTCCTTTTCTTTCATTTGTCCATCATTAGCAACAGTTTGATGTGTCTCAGTCTCCATTATATGCACTTCAATTTCTTTATCTGCGTTGTCCTCTCTCCTCGTGGAGTCCTCCTTTCCTTGCTTACTTAAATCATCTGAAATCCCATTCACCTCCTGTGTTTCATCTTTCCTTCTATTTCTGCTTGTCTCCTCCATGTGCTCCTGCACCTCTATCTCCATTTCTGCATTGTCCTCCTCTTCAGATTCACACGTACACCTCATCCATGTCTTTTCACAGCTTTGGCACCGCGGGGCTTGGCAGTCCCGAGCAAAATGCCCCTGTTCCTGACATTCTCTGCAGGTATATTGAGGACAGTCCTTTTTTTCATGCTCTGTGCTTGCACATATTCTGCAAGTCTTTAGCTGGCCGTCATGAATTACCCTGAAGTATTTTGGTCCCTCCTCTGTGTCAAATCTCACATTGTATGGCAGAGTCACAATGTCCTGTGGGAATCTTACTCTTAAAAACCTTGTTCCATCTGCAACAGTGGTGCCAGGATAATATCTCCTTCTTAATGGGAGAATAGAATTTACACCCCAATCCACCAGTTTTTGAACGATTTCATCATCTTTTATGTAGTTTGGCAAAAGCAAAAAAGAGACCATTCTTTCAGTTTTACATAGTTTTTTGATCTCACAAAACTGTCCATCAATCAGTAGTCCATCTATTAGCTTATCACAATCCATCTCATTCTCCATGGTTAGTTCATAGTCAAAATTACTTTTTTTCCTCAGTCCATACAGCTTTCCAAATCCAGTTTTCTCTTCCACTGCCTTTATTATCATCATCACAGATATTTTCTCTGGATCATTAACAGTCATTGTTAGCGTTGCTTCTTTTTTGTAGTCTCTCTGATATTTCGATTGGCTTTTTATCTTTTTCATTGTCTCATTTCTTTGAACTGCTTCTCGTCTTCCATCAGTATAATTGCTTGTTTGTTTACCTTGACTTGTATATAGCTCGTCTGTTCCTCTACTCCTTGCATCCATTCCATTCTTCTTTCTCCTTGTGGCAACCATTGACCATGTTTCTTTGTCATCTTTATCCTTTCCATTGTCCATTTCTTTGTTTCTTTCAGTGTAGTCGTTGTCAATGTCAATGTCACCTTTATTTATATAGCGCTTTAAACAAAATACATTGCGTCAAAGCAACTGAACAACATTCATTAGGAAAACAGTGTCAATAATGCAAAAATGAGAGTTAAAGGCAGTTCATCATTGGATTCAGTTATGTCATCTCTGTTCAGTTAAATAGTGTCTGTGCATTTATTTGCAATCAAGTCAACGATATCGCTGTACATGAAGTGTCCCCAACTAAGCAAGCCAGAGGCGACAGCGGCAAGGAACCGAAACTCCATCGGTGACAGAATGGAGAAAAAAAACCTTGGGAGAAACCAGGCTCAGTTGGGGGGCCAGTTCTCCTCTGACCAGACGAAACCAGTAGTTCAATTCCAGGCTGCAGCAAAGTCAGATTGTGCAGAAGAATCATCTGTTTCCTGTGGTCTTGTCCTGGTGCTCCTCTGAGACAAGGTCTTTACAGGGGATCTGTATCTGGGGCTCTAGTTGTCCTGGTCTCCGCTGTCTTTCAGGGATGTAGAGGTCCTTTCTAGGTGCTGATCCACCATCTGGTCTGGATACGTACTGGATCCGGGTGACTGCAGTGACCCTCTGATCTGGACACAGACTGGATCTGGTGGCCACGGTGACCTCGGAACAAGAGAGAAACAGACAAATATTAGCGTAGATGCCATTCTTCTAATGATGTAGCAAGTACATAGGTTGTTATGGGAAGTGTTTCCGGTTCCGGTTTACCTAATTAATGCAGCCTAAAAATCCTTTAACGGATTTGGATAATAAAAGCATATTAGTATGTTATGTGTATGCCAGGTTAAAGAGATGGGTCTTTAATCTAGATTTAAACTGCAAGAGTGTGTCTGCCTCCCGAACAATGTTAGGTAGGTTATTCCAGAGTTTGGGCGCCAAATAGGAAAAGGATCTGCCGCCTGCAGTTGATTTTGATATTCTAGGTATTATCAAATTGCCTGAGTTTTGAGAACGTAGCGGACGTAGAGGATTATAATGTAAAAGGAGCTCATTCAAATACTGAGGTGCTAAACCATTCAGGGCTTTATAAGTAATAAGCAATATTTTAAAATCTATGCGATGCTTGATAGGGAGCCAGTGCAGTGTTGACAGGACCGGGCTAATATGGTCATACTTCCTGGTTCTAGTAAGAACTCTTGCTGCTGCATTTTGGACTAGCTGTAGTTTGTTTACTAAGCGTGCAGAACAACCACCCAATAAAGCATTACAATAATCTAACCTTGAGGTCATAAATGCATGGATTAACATTTCTGCATTTGACATTGAGAGCATAGGCCGTAATTTAGATATATTTTTGAGATGGAAAAATGCAGTTTTACAAATGCTAGAAACGTGGCTTTCTAAGGAAAGATTGCGATCAAGTAGCACACCTAGGTTCCTAACTGATGATGAAGAATTGACAGAGCAACCATCAAGTCTTAGACAGTGTTCCAGGTTATTACAAGCAGAGTTTTTAGGTCCTATAATTAACACCTCTGTTTTTTCAGAATTTAGCAGTAAGGAATTACTCGTCATCCAGTTTTTTATATCGACTATGCAATCCATTAGTTTTTCAAATTGGTGTGTTTCACCGGGCTGCGAAGAAATATAGAGCTGAGTATCATCAGCATAACAGTGAAAGCTAACACCATGTTTCCTGATGATATCTCCCAAGTGTAACATATAAAGCGTGAAGAGTAGCGGCCCTAGTACTGAGCCTTGAGGTACTCCATACTGCACTTGTGATCGATAGGATACATCTTCATTCACTGCTACGAACTGATGGCGGTCATAAGTACGATTTAAACCATGCTAATGCACTTCCACTGATGCCAACAAAGTATTCAAGTCTATGCAAAAGAATGTTGTGGTCAATTGTGTCAAACGCAGCACTAAGATCCAATAAAACTAATAGAGAGATACACCCACAATCAGATGATAAGAGCAGATCATTTGTAACTCTAAGAAGAGCAGTCTCAGTACTATGATACGGTCTAAATCCTGACTGGAAATCCTCACATATACCATTTTTCTCTAAGAAGGAATATAATTGTGTGGATACCACCTTTTCTAGTATCTTGGACAGAAAAGGGAGATTCGAGATTGGTCTATAATTAACTAGTTCTTTGGGGTCAAGTTGTGGTTTTTTGATGAGAGGCTTAATAACAGCCAGTTTGAAGGTTTTGGGGACATGTCCTAATGACAATGAGGAATTAATAATAGTCAGAAGAGGATCTATGACTTCTGGAAGCACCTCTTTCAGGAGCTTAGATGGTATAGGGTCTAATATACATGTTGTTGGTTTAGATGATTTAACAAGTTTATACAATTCTTCCTCTCCTATAGTAGAGAATGAGTGGAACTGTTCCTCAGGGGATCTATAGTGCACTGTCTGATGTGATACTGTAGCTGACGGCTGAATGGTTGCAATTTTATCTCTAATAGTATTGATTTTAGAAGTAAAGTAGTTCATAAAGTCATTACTGCTGTGGTGTTGGGAAATGTCAACACTTGTTGAGGCTTTATTTTTCGTTAATTTAGCCACTGTATTGAATAAATACCTGGGGTTATGTTTGTTTTCTTCTAAAAGAGAAGAAAAGTAATCAGATCTAGCAGTTTTTAATGCTTTTCTGTAGGATATGTTACTTTCCCGCCAAGCAATACGAAATACCTCTAGTTTTGTTTTCCTCCAGCTGCGCTCCATTTTTCGGGCTGCTCTCTTTAGGGTGCGAGTATGCTCATTATACCATGGTGTCAAACTGTTTTCCTTAACCTTCCTTAAGCGTAAAGGAGCAACTTTATTTAAAGTGCTAGAAAAGAGAGAGTCCATAGTTTCTGTTACATCATCAAGTTGTTCTGAGGTTTTGGATATGCTAAGGAATTTGGATACATCAGGAAGATAACTTAAAAAGCAGTCTTTTGTGTTAGAAGTGATGGTTCTTCCATACTTGTAACAAGAAGTAGAATTTACAATTTTGGCTATATGAATTTTGCAAAGAACTAAATAATGATCTGAGATATCATCACTTGGCTGAATAATTTCAACACCATCAACATCAATTCCATGTGACAGTATTAAATCTAGAGTATGATTTCGACAATGAGTAGGTCCTGAAACGTGTTGTCTAACACCAATAGAGTTCAGAATGTCTATAAATGCTGATCCCAATGCATCGTTTTCATTATCAACATGGATATTAAAATCACCAACTATTAAAACTTTATCTGCAGCCAGAACTAACTCGGATGTAAAATCACCAAACTCTTTAATAAAGTCTGTATGGTGCCCTGGTGGCCTGTATACAGTAGCCAGTACAAACATAACAGGGGATTTATCATTAACATTTGTTTCTTTGGATAATGTTATATGAAGTACCATTACTTCAAATGAGTTATACTTGAAGCCTGCCCTCTGAGAAATCCTGAAAACGTTGTTATAAATTGAAGCAACACCTCCACCTTTGCCTTTTAGACGTGGCTCATGTTTATAACAGTAATCTTGGGGGGTGGACTCATTTAAAATAATGTAATCATCAGGTTTTAGCCAGGTTTCTGTCAAACAGAGTACATCTATATTATGATCAGTGATCATATTATTTACAAAAAGTGTTTTCGTAGAAAGGGATCTGATATTCAATAAGCCAAGCTTTATCATTTGTTTATCCATATTGCTTCTGTTTTTTATTTGTTGAACCTCAATTAAATTGTTAATCTTAACTTGGTTTGGACGTTTTTTGTATTTTCTAGTTCGGGGAACAGACACAGTCTCTATAGTGTGATATCTAGGTGAAAAAGTCTCTATGTGCTGAGAATTAACTGACCTCTGTGACGGGAGGCAGCTAGCAGACGGTCGGTTTAGCCAGTTTGTCTGCTTCCTGACCTGGGCCCCAGTTAGTCAAGTATAAACACTAAGACTATTTGCCATATTTATAGAGAGAAGAGTGGCGCCACCCCAGGAGGGATGAAGACCATCTCTTTTAAACAGGTCAGGTCTGCCCCAAAAGCTCGTCCAATTGTCTATGAAACCTATGTTATTCTGTGGGCACCACTTAGACATCCAGCCATTGAGTGATGACAATCTGCTATGCATCTCATCACCACGGTAAGCAGGGAGGGGACCAGAGCATATTACAGTGTCTGACATCATGCTTGCAAGTTCACACACCTCTTTAATGTTATTTTTAGTGATCTCCGACTGGCGAAGTCGAATTTCATTAGCGCCGGCATGAATAACAATCTTACTGTATTTACGTTTAGAATTAGCCAGCACTTGTAAATTTGCCAAGATGTCAGGCGCTCTGGCTCCCGGTAAACATTTGACTATGGTGGCTGGTGTCTCTATATTCACGTTCCGTACAATAGAATCACCAATAACTAGAGCACTTTCATCAGGTTTCTCAGTGGGTGCATCACTGAGTGGGGAGAACCTGTTTAATGTTTTGATCGGAACAGAAGAGCGGTGTTTTGACCCACGACTACGCTGCCTCACCGTCACCCAGTTGCCCTGCTGCTGGGGCTCTGTTTCCGGAACCGAACAATGTACAGGAATCCCTGAGCTAGACGCATCCAAAGCCGTATCTAGAGCCCTAACATTCTTACTGTCCTCAATTAAAGTTTGGATGCGTGTCTCTAATTCTGAAATCTTCTCTGTCATCCTAACTATTTCCCTGCATTTATCACATGTGAATCCCTCATCAGCGACAGAGATAGATAAACTGTACATGTGGCAAGAGGTGCAAGAAACAATGATAGGAGAAGCCATTACTCACCGTGCTTGATGAAAATTCTTACTGCGGTTGTTTGATGAACTTGTGAAAAACTGGAGCGAGGGAGAGGAGAAAAGAAAACAGCGATAGGTTCGAATGAAAACGCTAATGACAAGCTAACGAGTGCTAACGCTTTGCAGGTGTACTGCACTCACGTAAATAAAATAAAAGTGAACCATCAAAGTTAATCTGATAAGATTGATCGATAATATCAGAAATATGGTGTGAATTAAGTTATATTTTACCACTTTAAAAAACAGAGAGTGATAGTAAGATAAAGATTCTAGAGAAAAAAATAAAATAAAAACAGCTACACGGAGCTACAATTTGCTACAGAAGGCCAACAGGAAGTAGAGAAAACACTGTCCAACAGCGACCTCAGTCCTCAGTCTCTTGGTCTAATATCCGTTCCGGTTCAGTAACTGTAATATCCGTCATTTTGAAAAAATAAAACCCCAGACAGTAAAACTGTCTGAGGTTTAAACAAAAAATAAATTTAACTTATAAAGTTTAAGTAATTATCAAAAGAAAACACAATAAAACAAACAAAAAAAACAAACAAAAAAAATAGGGGAGAGCCTTTCCCTCCCAAACTGCCACCTCACACTTCCTGGATCGTACCAACTCAGGGCGTGCTCAGGTTGGTATGGCCGTAAGCGAAGGAGGCTGCAAAGAGAGGGCTATTTAAAGATCAGCCACTATAATCGCCAGTGCTTTATATAAGTAGGGAAGAAAACCCAAAAGCTTACAGCACCTGGTATTCCCAGGCGGTCTCCCATCCAAGTACTAACCAGGCTCAAACCTGCTTAGCTTCCGAGATCAGACGAGATCGGGCATAGCCAGGTTGGTATGGCCGTAAGCGAAGGAGGCTGCAAAGAGAGGGCTATTTAAAGATCAGCCACTATAATCGCCAGTGCATTATATAAGTAGGGAAGGAAACCCAAAAGCTTACAGCACCTGGTATTCCCAAAAGTACTAACCAGGCCTATTAGATATTTACTGAAAAAATCCAAAAGTACTAACCTGGCCTAAACCTGCTAACATTCTGAGATCGGGCATTGACTTTTTTTTTTTTTTTGCAAGATTATTGGACAATTAGTGAACATTTCCAAAAGTACTAACCAGGCCTATTAGATAATTTCTGAAAAAATCCAAAAGTACTAACCTGGCCCAAACCTGCTTACATTCTGAGATCGGGCATTGACTTTTTTTTTTTTTTTTTGCAAGATTATTGGACAATTAGTGAACATTTCCAAAAGTACTAACCAGGCCTATTAGATAATTACTGAAAAAATCCAAAAGTACTAACCTGGCCCAAACCTGCTTAGATTTGGAGATCAGTTTAGATCGGGCATAGCCAGGATGGTATGGCCATAAGCGAAGGAGGCTGCAAAGAGAGGGCTATTTAAAGATCAGCCACTATAATCGCCAGTGCTTTATATAAGTAGGGAAGGAAACCCAAAAGCTTACAGCACCTGGTATTCCCAAAAGTACTAA
>NC_081763.1:1747500-1750000 GCF_963082965.1 Carassius carassius
CTTCCTTCCATATATTTTTTAACAGTTTTTATTCTTATTGCCAACTTTTTTGTTTCTAAATCAATCAGCTTTAGTCCACCTTCCTGTTTCCTCGCCACCAATGTTTTTTGTGCAATTTTAACTCCCTTCCCTTCCCATATAAAATCATGTACAATTTTATTTAATTCATTCATCACCCACTCAGGCATTTCAATTACACTCATTACATATACGCATACCGACAGCATAAGATTATTAACCACAATTATTTTCCCTTTTATCCTTAATTTTCTTCCTTTCCATGCAATACAAACTGTTCTTATCTTATTTATCACTCCAGCCCATGTTATATTCCTTGCCTCCTTTGAATCTACCCCCAAATATACACCCAACACTTTCATGTACTTTTCCTCAACCCTCACACCTACATCAGCTCTTTCTACTTCTCCTATATACATTATTTCAGATTTTTCTCTATTTATTTTCGCCCCTGATGCCTTTCCATATTTTTCTACCAACTCTAAGACTTTTTCCACACTGCTTATTTCCCTTACTGTCACTGTTGTGTCATCGGCATACTGGTTAATTACACACTTCCCTCCATATGGCAACTCAATTCCTCTTATTCTCTTGTCTCTCTTAATTAATGATGCCAAAGGTTCAATGGAAAGGGCATATAATAAAGCAGATAGCGGGCAGCCTTGCCGCACTGACCTTCCCACATCAAATGTATCCGTCAATATTCCATTCACCTTTACACAGCTTCTTGCACTTCCATACAATCTCCTCACCCATCCTACCATTCTCTCCCCAAAACCAAACTTTTCTAAGACCTTAAATAAAAACTTGTGTTCGACCCTATCAAAGGCCTTGTTCCAGTCAATCCCCAACACTATCCCACCCTTCCCATCCCTCGTCATATACTCAATCACATCTCTGATTGTTCCAATTGTATCTGCTATATCTCTTCCAGGAATGCTGTAGCTTTGTGTTGGCTGAATAATGTCTCCTATTACTCTTTTCATCCTATTTGCTAAAACTTTGGTAAGTATTTTGTAGTCTGTGTTCAACAAACTAATCGGCCTATAATTTTCTAAATCTAATTTATTCCCCTTTTTAAAAACTAGTGTTATCACTCCCTCTACCATTTTACTTTGTATTATTTCTGTTCTCTCCATTCTCTTATATACTTCCACTAAAATTGGTGCTACATAATTTTTATATAATTTATACCATTCTGTCCCTATCCCATCACTTCCTGGGCTTTTCCCACTTCTTAAACCTTCTATTGCAGCTATAACCTCTTCTTCCTCTATCTCTCTATCACACCATCTCTTTTCTTCTTCTCCTAGCTCCCTCTCTACACACTTCAATACTTCCTCTATACTTGTCTCATCCACACACCCTCTCATATACAACTCACCATAAAACTCTTGCACCCTCTCCAATATCTCTACATAGTCCGTTATTATCTCTCTCTTTTTTGAATATATTTCATGGATATATGTCTTACTTTGCCTTCTTTTTTCTAAACCCAGGAAATACCCTGTGCACTTTTCTCCTTCCAGTGCATATTTCGCCTTACTTCTTAAAATTGCTCCTTTGCATTTTTCCCTCTCATATCTCTCTAACCTCATATTCACTTCTATATATTTTTCCATGCAATATCCTTCTTCATCATCTACTCTGCTGAGTTCTATCCTCACTTGTTCTCTGAGCTCCCTTTCCTCTTTCATCATCCTCTCTTTTCTTTTCTTGCTATACTTTATGCTTAAAGCTTTAATTTTATTTTTTACCTCCTCCCATATCTTACCAATGTCATTATTGAATTCATCTTCCTCCCAGCATTCCTTCAACCACTGATTTTCCTGAAGTAGTAACACTTTCATCTGTTGTCTATACTCCTCTTCTTCAATATACCCTGCATTTAGTATCTACAACCCTCCACCCACCTCTCTCCTTCCGACTTTGATTCTAAATCTAACCCCATCATGATCACTAAAGTTATTCCTCTGATGTCTTATTTCATCAATATAGATTATGGTATCTCCCTGCACAATCACTAGATCAATCCTACTCTGTTTTAATATCCCTTCTCTCATCTGTCTCCTTGTGAACTCTCTCTTCTCTGGATTCTCATGTCTCCATACATCTAGTAATCCCTTATCTCTCATTACTTCCATTAACATTAATCTTGATTTTTCCCACCTGAAACTCCCTCCTTTCCCAACATCCAATCTACTACATATAATGTTAAAATCGCCTACTATTATGCACCTTCCAACAATTAGATCCTTTAGTTCTTCAATACAACACCTCTTATCATTTTCCACATTCGGAACATATATATTAATTAATCTGAATTCAATACCTTTGAATTTAAATTCTATAACTAAAATTCTCCCTACCTGGTCTCTGTACACCTGCCTTACATTTTCAATCCTATCTTTTTTAATCATTATTGCTACACCCCTTGCATTTCTTGCACCATTATTAAAGTATATATCTCCCTTCCATACAT
>NC_081763.1:1760000-1762500 GCF_963082965.1 Carassius carassius
TAAAGATCAGCCACTATAACCGCCAGTGCTTTATATAAGTAGGGAAGGAAACCCAAACGCTTACAGCACCTGGTATTCCCAGGCGGTCTCCCATCCAAGTACTAACCAGGCCCAAACCTGCTTAGCTTCCGGGATCAGACGAAATCGGGCATAGCCAGGTTGGTATGGCCGTAAGCGAAGGAGGCTGAAAAGAGAGGGCTATTTAAAGATCAGCCACTATAATCGCCAGTGCATTATATAAGTAGGGAAGGAAACCCAAAAGCTTACAGCACCTGGTATTCCCAAAAGTACTAACCAGGCCTATTAGATAATTACTGAAAAAATCCAAAAGTACTAACCTGGCCCAAACCTGCTTACATTCTGAGATCGGGCATTGACTCTTTTTTGTTTTTTTGCAAGATTATTGGACAATTAGTGAAAGCTTCCAAAAGTACTAACCAGGCCTATTAGATAATTACTGGAAAAATCCAAAAGTACTAACCTGGCCCAAACCTGCTTACATTCTGAGATCGGGCATTGACTTTTTTTTTTTTGCAAGATTATTGGACAATTAGTGAAAATTTCCTAAAGTACTAACCAGGCCTATTAGATAATTACTGAAAAAATCCAAAAGTACTAACCTGGCCCAAACCTGCTTACATTCTGAGATCGGGCATTGACTTTTTTTTTTTTTTTTTTTGCAAGATTATTGGACAATTAGTGAAAATTTCCAGATGTACTAACCAGCCCTATTAGATAATTACTGAAAAAATCCAAAAGTACTAACCTGGCCCAAACCTACTCACATTCTGAGATCGGGCATTGACTTTTTTTTTTTTTTTTTTGCAAGATTATTGGACAATTAGTGAAAATTTCCAAAAGTACTAACCAGGTCTATTAGATAATTACTGAAAAAATCCAAAAGTACTAACCTGGCCCAAACCTGCTTAGATTTGGAGATCAGTTGAGATTGGGCATAGCCAGGATGGTATGGCCATAAGCGAAGGAGGCTGCAAAGAGAGGGCTATTTAAAGATCAGCCACTATGTTACGACCCCTCTAAGATTTGTCTAGGAGCAAGAGGAGTAACACTAAAGAAAATATAGCAAAAATTGTAAGAATGATCGGAGGCGGCAAGAAACCATGCAAAAGACAAGAACTGCCAATGAAAAAAATGATTTATTGTACAAAAAGGAAAAAAGACCATTAAACTATAAAGTAGATTTACAAAAGGATTAATTATTAAAGCCACAACCAATATATACAAACTTACAAAAATAAATAAATAAATAAAAAAGAAAAATGACCACGAGGAGAAAAAAAACTACTAAACAAATCAACCCGAAAGAAAGGGGACTCTAGTGATGCCAAAAGAAAGAAACAAAACAAAACCAATCCTACCTGGTTTAACCCTCTAACCTAACTAAAGGAAAGAAAAGAAAACAATCAAATTTTCAGCGCCAAGCGCCGTATACTTCCCTCCTCTCGACTAACAAAACAAAACATACAGTGGGTGGCGTTCACCTCTTACCTGGGGTTTCTATACACGGAGTTACCTAAATGTTGCACAATGGAAGTCGTACGACATCTTCCCTATCCTCCTTCCTCTTGGTAAAGAGTAAACATCAGAGAGCGTAAGCTCAGCAAAGATCAAAACCCAACGCCATCCAAGTGAAAGAAAATAAACGAACCAAAATAGTAAATCAACATTATGACCAAAACAACAGAGGTTGGCATAAACAAATGACAGACAAAGCGAGGCAAAACAAAACGAAACAAACCGAGTAACAATGACAGCAAAAAATCAAAACAACAGAGTGAAAATTTAGTGAAAATTTGTGAAAATTTCCTAAAGTACTAACCAGGCCTATTAGATAATTATTGAAAAAATCCAAAAGTACTAACCTGGCCCAAACCTGCTTACATTCTGAGATCGGGCATTGACTCTTTTTTTTTTTTTTTTTTTTGCAAGATTATTGGACAATTAGTGAAAATTTCCAAAAGTACTAACCAGGCCTATTAGATAATTACTGAAAAAATCCAAAAGTACTAACCTGGCCCAAACCTGCTCAGATTTGGAGATCAGTTGAGATCGGGCATAGCCAGGATGGTATGGCCATAAGCGAAGGAGGCTGCAAAGAGAGGTCTATTTAAAGATCAGCCACTATAATCGCCAGTGCTTTATATAAGTAGGGAAGGAAACCCAAAAGCTTACAGCACCTGGTATTCCGAGGCAGTCTCCCATCCAAGTACTAACCAGGCCCAAACCTGCTTAGCTTCCGAGATCAGACGAGATCGGGCATAGCCAGGTTGGTATGGCCGTAAGCGAAGGAGGCTGCAAAGAGAGGGCTATTTAAAGATCAGCCACTATAATCGCCAGTGCATTATATAAGTAGGGAAGGAAACCCAAAAGCTTACAGCACCTGGTATTCCCAAAAGTACTCACCAGGCCTATTAGATAATTACTGAAAAAATCCAAAAGTACTAACCTGGCCCAAACCTGCTCAGATTTGGAGATCAGT
>NC_081763.1:1767500-1772500 GCF_963082965.1 Carassius carassius
AAAGTACTAACCAGGCCTATTAGATAATTACTGAAAAAATCCAAAAGTACTAACCTGGCCCAAACCTGCTTACATTCTGAGATCGGGCATTGACTCTTTTTTTTTTTTTTTTTTGCAAGATTATTGGATAATTAGTGAAAATTTCCTAAAGTACTAACCAGGCCTATTAGATAATTACTGAAAAAATCCAAAAGTACTAACCTGGCCCAAACCTGCTCAGATTTGGAGATCAGTTGAGATCGGGCATAGCCAGGATGGTATGGCCATAAGCGAAGGAGGCTGCAAAGAGAGGGCTATTTAAAGATCAGCCACTATAATCGCCAGTGCTTTATATAAGTAGGGAAGGAAACCCAAAAGCTTACAGCACCTGGTATTCCAAGGCGGTCTCCCATCCAAGTACTAACCAGGCCCAAACCTGCTTAGCTTCCGAGATCAGACGAGATCTGGCATAGCCAGGTTGGTATGGCCGTAAGCAAAGGAGGCTGCAAAGAGAGGGCTATTTAAAGATCAGCCACTATAATCGCCAGTGCTTTATATAAGTAGGGAAGGAAACCCGAAAGCTTACAGCAGCTGGTATTCCCAGGCGGTCTCCCATCCAAGTACTAACCAGGCCCAAACCTGCTTAGCTTCCGAGATCAGACGAGATCAGGCATAGCCAGGTTGGTATGGCCGTAAGCGAAGGAGGCTGCAAAGAGAGGGCTATTTAAAGATCAGCCACTATAATCGCCAGTGCATTATTATATAAGTAGGGAAGGAAACCCAAAAGCTTACAGCACCTGGTATTCCCAAAAGTACTAACCAGGCCTATTAGATATTTACTGAAAAAATCCAAAAGAACTAACCTGGCCCAAACCTGCTAACATTCTGAGGTCGGGCATTGACTCTTTTTTTTTTTTTGCAAGATTATTGGACAATTAGTGAAAATTTCCAAAAGTACTAACCAGGCCTATTAGATAATTACTGAAAAAATCCAAAAGTACTAACCTGGCCCAAACCTGCTTACATTCTGAGATCGGGCATTGACTCTTTTTTTTTTTTTTTGCAAGATTATTGGACAATTCGTGAAAATTTCCTAAAGTACTAACCAGGCCTATTAGATAATTATTGAAAAATTCCAAAATTACTAACCTGACCCAAACCTGCTTACATTCTGAGATCGGGCATTGACTCTTTTTTTTTTTTTTTTGCAAGATTATTGGACAATTAGTGAACATTTCCAAAAGTACTAACCAGGCCTATTAGATAATTACTGAAAAAATCCAAAAGTACTAACCTGGCCCAAACCTGCTTAGATTTGGAGATCAGTTGAGATCGGGCATAGCCAGGATGGTATGGCCATAAGCGAAGGAGGCTGCAAAGAGAGGGCTATTTAAAGATCAGCCACTATAATCGCCAGTGCTTTATATAAGTAGGGAAGGAAACCCAAAAGCTTACAGCACCTGGTATTCCCAGGCGGTCTCCCATCCAAGTACTAACCAGGCCCAAACCTGCTTAGCTTCCGAGATCAGACGAGATCGGGCATAGCCAGGTTGGAATGGCCGTAAGCGAAGGAGGCTGCAAAGAGAGGGCTATTTAAAGATCAGCCACTATAATCGCCAGTGCATTATATAAGTAGGGAAGGAAACCCAAAAGCTTACAGCACCTGGTATTCCCAAAAGTACTAACCAGGCCTATTAGATAATTACTGAAATAATCCAAAAGTACTAACCTGGCCCAAACCTGCTTACATTCTGAGATCGGGCATTGACTCTTTTTTTTTTTCTTTTTTTTTTGCAAGATTATTGGACAATTAGTGAAAATTTCCTAAAGTACTAACCAGGCCTATTAGATAATTATTGAAAAAATCCAAAAGTACTAACCTGGCCCAAACCTGCTTACATTCCGAGATCGGGCATTGACTCTTTTTTTTTTTTTTTGCAAGATTATTGGACAATTAGTGAAAATTTCCTAAAGTACTAACCAGGCCTATTAGATAATTATTGAAAAAATCCAAAAGTACTAACCTGGCCCAAACCTGCTTACATTCTGAGATCGGGCATTGACTCTTTCTTGTTGTTTTTACAAGATTATTAGACAATTAGTGAATTTTTCCAAAAGTACTAACCAGGCCTATTAGATATTTACTGAAAAAATCCAAAAGAACTAACCTGGCCCAAACCTGCTAACATTCTGAGGTCGGGCATTGACTCTTTTTTTTTTTTTGCAAGATTATTGGACAATTAGTGAAAATTTCCAAAAGTACTAACCAGGCCTATTAGATAATTACTGAAAAAATCCAAAAGTACTAACCTGGCCCAAACCTGCTTACATTCTGAGATCGGGCATTGACTCTTTTTTTTTTTTTTTTTGCAAGATTATTGGACAATAAGTGAAAATTTCCTAAAGTACTAACCAGGCCTATTAGATAATTACTGAAAAAATCCAAAAGTACTAACCTGGCCCAAACCTGCTTACATTCTGAGATCGGGCATTGACTCTTTTTTTTTTTTTTGCAAGATTATTGGACAATTCGTGAAAATTTCCTAAAGTACTAACCAGGCCTATTAGATAATTATTGAAAAATTCCAAAATTACTAACCTGACCCAAACCTGCTTACATTCTGAGATCGGGCATTGACTCTTTTTTTTTTTTTTTTTGCAAGATTATTGGACAATTAGTGAACATTTCCAAAAGTACTAACCAGGCCTATTAGATAATTACTGAAAAAATCCAAAAGTACTAACCTGGCTCAAACCTGCTTAGATTTGGAGATCAGTTGAGATCGGGCATAGCCAGGATGGTATGGCCATAAGCGAAAGAGGCTGCAAAGAGAGGGCTATTTAAAGATCAGCCACTATAATCGCCAGTGCTTTATATAAGTAGGGAAGGAAACCCAAAAGCTTACATCACCTGGTATTCCCAGGCGGTCTCCCATCCAAGTACTAACCAGGCCCAAACCTGCTTAGCTTCCGAGATCAGACGAGATCGGGCATAGCCAGGTTGGAATGGCCGTAAGCGAAGGAGGCTGCAAAGAGAGGGCTATTTAAAGATCAGCCACTATAATCGCCAGTGCATTATATAAGTAGGGAAGGAAACCCAAAAGCTTACAGCACCTGGTATTCCCAAAAGTACTAACCAGGCCTATTAGATATTTACTGAAAAAATCCAAAAGTACTAACCTGGCCCAAACCTGCTTACATTCTGAGATCGGGCATTGACTCTTTTTTTTTTTTTTTGCAAGATTATTGGACAATTCGTGAAAATTTCCTAAAGTACTAACCAGGCCTATTAGATAATTATTGAAAAATTCCAAAATTACTAACCTGACCCAAACCTGCTTACATTCTGAGATCGGGCATTGACTCTTTTTTTTTTTTTTTGCAAGATTATTGGACAATTAGTGAACATTTCCAAAAGTACTAACCAGGCCTATTAGATAATTACTGAAAAAATCCAAAAGTACTAACCTGGCCCAAACCTGCTTAGATTTGGAGATCAGTTGAGATCGGGCATAGCCAGGATGGTATGGCCATAAGCGAAGGAGGCTGCAAAGAGAGGGCTATTTAAAGATCAGCCACTATAATCGCCAGTGCTTTATATAAGTAGGGAAGGAAACCCAAAAGCTTACAGCACCTGGTATTCCCAGGCGGTCTCCCATCCAAGTACTAACCAGGCCCAAACCTGCTTAGCTTCCGAGATCAGACGAGATCGGGCATAGCCAGGTTGGAATGGCCGTAAGCGAAGGAGGCTGCAAAGAGAGGGCTATTTAAAGATCAGCCACTATAATCGCCAGTGCATTATATAAGTAGGGAAGGAAACCCAAAAGCTTACAGCACCTGGTATTCCCAAAAGTACTAACCAGGCCTATTAGATAATTACTGAAATAATCCAAAAGTACTAACCTGGCCCAAACCTGCTTACATTCTGAGATCGGGCATTGACTCTTTTTTTTTTTCTTTTTTTTTTGCAAGATTATTGGACAATTAGTGAAAATTTCCTAAAGTACTAACCAGGCCTATTAGATAATTATTGAAAAAATCCAAAAGTACTAACCTGGCCCAAACCTGCTTACATTCCGAGATCGGGCATTGACTCTTTTTTTTTTTTTTTGCAAGATTATTGGACAATTAGTGAAAATTTCCTAAAGTACTAACCAGGCCTATTAGATAATTATTGAAAAAATCCAAAAGTACTAACCTGGCCCAAACCTGCTTACATTCTGAGATCGGGCATTGACTCTTTCTTGTTGTTTTTACAAGATTATTAGACAATTAGTGAATTTTTCCAAAAGTACTAACCAGGCCTATTAGATATTTACTGAAAAAATCCAAAAGAACTAACCTGGCCCAAACCTGCTAACATTCTGAGGTCGGGCATTGACTCTTTTTTTTTTTTTTGCAAGATTATTGGACAATTAGTGAAAATTTCCAAAAGTACTAACCAGGCCTATTAGATAATTACTGAAAAAATCCAAAAGTACTAACCTGGCCCAAACCTGCTTACATTCTGAGATCGGGCATTGACTCTTTTTTTTTTTTTTTTGCAAGATTATTGGACAATAAGTGAAAATTTCTAAAAGTACTAACCAGGCCTATTAGATAATTACTGAAAAAATCCAAAAGTACTAACCTGGCCCAAACCTGCTTACATTCTGAGATCGGGCATTGACTCTTTTTTTTTTTTTGCAAGATTATTGGACAATTCGTGAAAATTTCCTAAAGTACTAACCAGGCCTATTAGATAATTATTGAAAAATTCCAAAATTACTAACCTGACCCAAACCTGCTTACATTCTGAGATCGGGCATTGACTCTTTTTTTTTTTTTTTTTGCAAGATTATTGGACAATTAGTGAACATTTCCAAAAGTACTAACCAGGCCTATTAGATAATTACTGAAAAAATCCAAAAGTACTAACCTGGCTCAAACCTGCTTAGATTTGGAGATCAGTTGAGATCGGGCATAGCCAGGATGGTATGGCCATAAGCGAAAGAGGCTGCAAAGAGAGGGCTATTTAAAGA
>NC_081763.1:1775000-1785000 GCF_963082965.1 Carassius carassius
ATATAAGTAGGGAAGGAAACCCAAAAGCTTACAGCACCTGGTATTCCCAAAAGTACTAACCAGGCCTATTAGATAATTACTGAAAAAATCCAAAAGTACTAACCTGGCCCAAACCTGCTTACATTCTGACATCGGGCATTGACTCTTTTTTTTTTTTTTTGCAAGATTATTGGACACTTAGTGAAAATTTCCAAAAGTACTAACCAGGCCTATTAGATAATTACTGAAAAAATCCAAAAGTACTAACCTGGCCCAAACCTGCTAACATTCTGAGGTCGGGCATTGACTCTTTTTTTTTTTTTTTTGCAAGATTATTGGACAATTAGTGAAAATTTCCAAAAGTACTAACCAGGCCTATTAGATAATTAATGAAAAAATCCAAAAGTACTAACCTGGCCCAAACCTGCTTAGATTTGGAGATCAGTTGAGATCGGGCATAGCCAGGATGGTATGGCCATAAGCGAAGGAGGCTGCAAAGAGAGGGCTATTTAAAGATCAGCCACTATAATCGCCAGTGCTTTATATAAGTAGGGAAGGAAACCCAAAAGCTTACAGGACCTGGTATTCCCAGGCGGTCTCCCATCCAAGTACTAACCAGGCCCAAACCTGCTTAGCTTCCGAGATCAGACGAGATCGGGCATAGCCAGGTTGGTATGGCCGTAAGCGAAGGAGGCTGCAAAGAGAGGGCTATTTAAAGATCAGCCACTATAATCGCCAGTGCATTATATAAGTAGGGAAGGAAACCCAGAAGCTTACAGCACCTGGTATTCCCAAAAGTACTATCCAGGCCTATTAGATAATTACTGAAAAAATCCAAAAGTACTAACCTAGCCCAAACCTGCTTACATTCAGAGATCGGGCATTGACTCTTTTTTTTTTTGCAAGATTATTGGACAATTAGTGAAAATTTCCAAAAGTACTAACCAGGCCTATTAGATAATTACTGAAAAAATCCAAAAGTACTAACCTGGCCCAAACCTGTTTACATTCTGAGATCGGGCATTGACTCTTTTTTTATTTTTTTTTGCAAGATTATTGGACAATTAGTGAAAATTTCCAAAAGTACTAACCAGGCCTATTAGATAATTACTGAAAAAATCCAAAAGTACTAACCTGGCCCAAACCTGCTTAGATTTGGAGATCAGTTGAGATCAGGCATAGCCAGGATGGTATGGCCATAAGTGAAGGAGGCTGCAAAGAGAGGGCTATTTAAAGATCAGCCACTATAATCGCCAGTGCTTTATATAAGTAGGGAAGGAAACCCAAAAGCTTACAGCACCTGGTATTCCCAGGCGGTCTCCCATCCAAGTACTAACCAGGCCCAAACCTGCTTAGCTTCCGAGATCAGACGAGATCGGGCATAGCCAGGTTGGTATGGCCGTAAGCGAAGGAAGCTGCAAAGAGAGGGCTATTTAAAGATCAGCCACTATAATCGCCAGTGCATTATATAAGTAGGGAAGGAAACCCAAAAGCTTACAGCACCTGGTATTCCCAAAAGTACTAACCAGGCCTATTAGATAATTACTGAAAAAATCCAAAAGTACTAACCTGGCCCAAACCTGCTTACATTCTGAGATCGGGCATTGACTCTTTTTTTTTTTTTTTGCAGGATTATTGGACAATTAGTGAAAATTTCCAAAAGTACTAACCAGGCCTATTAGATAATTACTGAAAAAATCCAAAAGTACTAACCTGGCCCAAACCTGCTTACATTCTGAGATCGGGCATTGACTCTTTTTTTTTTTTTTTGCAAGATTTTTGGACAATTAGTGAAAATTTCCAAAAGTACTAACCAGGCCTATTAGATAATTACTGAAAAAATCCAAAAGTACTAACCTGGCCCAAACCTGCTTAGATTTGGAGATCAGTTGAGATCAGGCATAGCCAGGATGGTATGGCCATAAGCGAAGGAGGCTGCAAAGAGAGGGCTATTAAAAGATCACCCACTATAATCGCCAGTGCATTATATAAGTAGGGAAGGAAACCCAAAAGCTTACAGCACCTGGTATTCCCAAAAGTATTAACCAGGCCTATTAGATAATTACTGAAAAAATCCAAAAGTACTAACCTGGCCCAAGCCTGCTTACATTCTGAGATCGGGCATTGACTCTTTTTTTTTTGCAAGATTATTGGACAATTAGTGAAAATTTCCAAAAGTACTAACCAGGCCTATTAGATAATTACTGAAAAAATCCAAAAGTACTAACCTGGCCCAAACCTGCTTACATTCTGAGATCGGGCATTGACTCTTTTTTTTTTTTTTTTGCAAGATTATTGGACAATTAGTGAAAATTTCCAAAAGTACTAACCAGGCCTATTAGATAATTACTGAAAAAATCCAAAAGGACTAACCTGGCCCAAAACTGCTTACATTCTGAGATCGGGCATTGACTCTTTTTTTTTTTTTTTTTTTTGCAAGTTTATTGGACAATTAGTGAAAATTTCCTAAAGTACTAACCAGGCCTATTAGATAATTACTGAAAAAATCCAAAAGTACTAACCTGGCCCAAACCTGCTTAGATTTGGAGATCAGTTGAGATCGGGCATAGCCAGGATGGTATGGCCATAAGCGAAGGAGGCTGCAAAGAGAGGGCTATTTAAAGATCAGCCACTATAATCGCCAGTGCATTATATAAGTACGGAAGGAAACCCAAAAGCTTACAGCACCTGGTATTCCCAAAAGTACTAACCAGGCCTATTAGATAATTACTGAAAAAATCCAAAAGTACTAACCTGGCCCAAACCTGCTTACATTCTGAGATCGGGCATTGACTCTTTTTTTTTTTTTTTTTTTGCAAGATTATTGGACAATTAGTGAAAATTTCCAAAAGTACTAACCAGGCCTATTAGATAATTACTGAAAAAATCCAAAAGTACTAACCTGGCCCAAACCTGCTTACATTTGGAGATCAGTTGAGATCGGGCATAGCCAGGATGGTATGGCCATAAGCGAAGGAGGCTGCAAAGAGAGGGCTATTTAAAGATCAGCCACTATAATCGCCAGTGCTTTATATAAGTAGGGAAGGAAACCCAAAAGCTTACAGCACCTGGTATTCCCAGGCGGTCTCCCATCCAAGTACTAACCAGGCCCAAACCTTCTTAGCTTCCGAGATCAGACGAGATCGGGCATAGCCAGGTTGGTATGGCCGTAAGCGAAGGAGGCTGCAAAGAGAGGGCTATTTAAAGATCACCGACTATAATCGCCAGTGCATTATATAAGTAGGGAACATTACATTCTGAGATCGGGCATTGACTCTTTTTTTTTTTTGCAAGATTTATGGACAATAAGTGAAAATTTCTAAAAGTACTAACCAGGCCTATTAGATAATTAATGAAAAAATCCAAAAGTACTAACCTGGCCCAAACCTGCTTACATTCCGAGATCGGGCATTTACTCTTTTTTTTTTTTTTTTTTTTGCAAGATTATTGGACAATTAGTGAACATTTCCAAAAGTACTAACCAGGCCTATTAGATAATTACTGAAAAAATTCCAAAAGTACTAACCTGGCCCAAACCTGCTTAGATTTGGAGATCAGTTGAGATCATGCATAGCCAGGATGGTATGGCCATAAGCGAAGGAGGCTGCAAAGAGAGGGCTATTTAAAGATCAGCCACTATAATCGCCAGTGCTTTATATAAGTAGGGAAGGAAACCCAAAAGCTTACAGCACATGGTATTCCCAAAAGTACTAACCAGGCCTATTAGATAATCACTGAAAAAATCCAAAAGTACTAACCTGGCCCAAACCTGCTTACATTCTGAGATCGGGCATTGACTCTTTTTTTTTTTTTTTTTGCAAGATTATTGGACAATTAGTGAAAATTTCCAAAAGTACTAACCAGGCCTATTAGATAATTACTGAAAAAATCCAAAAGTACTAACCTGGCCCAAACCTGCTAACATTCTGAGGTCGGGCATTGACTCTTTTTTTTTTTGCAAGATTATTGGACAATTAGTGAAAATTTCCAAAAGTACTAACCAGGCCTATTAGATAATTACTGAAAAAATCCAAAGTACTAACCCGGCCCAAACCTGCTTACATTCTGAGATCGGGCATTGACTCTTTTTTTTTTTTTGCAAGATTTATGGACAATAAGTGAAAATTTCTAAAAGTACTAACCAGGCCTATTAGATAATTAATGAAAAAATCCAAAAGTACTAACCTGGCCCAAACCTGCTTACATTCCGAGATCGGGCATTGACTCTTTTTTTTTTTTTTTTTTTTGCAAGATTATTGGACAATTAGTGAACATTTCCAAAAGTACTAACCAGGCCTATTAGATAATTACTGAAAAAATCCAACAGTAATAACCAGGCCCAAACCTGCTTAGCTTCCGAGATCAGACGAGACCGGGCATAGCCAGGTTGGTATGGACGTAAGCGAAGGAGGCTGCAAAGAGAGGGCTATTTAAAGATCAGCCACTAAAATCGCCAGTGCTTTATATAAGTAGGGAAGGAAACCCAAAAGCTTACAGCACCTGGTATTCCCAGGCGGTCTCCCATCCAAGTACTAACCAGGCCCAAACCTTCTTAGCTTCCGAGATCAGACGAGATCGGGCATAGCCAGGTTGGTATGGCCGTAAGCGAAGGAGGCTGCAAAGAGAGGGCTATTTAAAGATCAGCCACTATAATCGCCAGTGCATTATATAAGTAGGGAAGGAAACCCAAAAGCTTACAGCACCTGGTATTCCCAAAAGTACTAACCAGGCCTATTATATAATTACTGAAAAAATCCAAAAGTACTAACCTGGCCCAAACCTGCTTACATTCTGAGATCGGGCATTGACTCTTTTTTTTTTTTTTTTGCAAGATTATTGGACAATTAGTGAAAATTTCCAAAAGTACTAACCAGGCCTATTAGATAATTACTGAAAAAATTCCAAAAGTACTAACCTGGCCCAAACCTGCTTACATTCTGAGATCGGGCATTGACTCTTTTTTTTTTTTTTTTGCAAGATTATTGGACAATTAGTGAAAATTTCCAAAAGTACTAACCAGGCCTATAAGATAATTACTGAAAAAATCCAAAAGTACTAACCTGGCCCAAACCTGCTTAGATTTGGAGATCAGTTGAGATCAGGCATAGCCAGGATGGTATGGCCATAAGCGAAGGAGGCTGCAAAGAGAGGGCTATTTAAAGATCAGCCACTATAATCGCCAGTGCTTTATATAAGTAGGGAAGGAAACCCAAAAGCTTACAGCACATGGTATTCCCAAAAGTACTAACCAGGCCTATTAGATAATCACTGAAAAAATCCAAAAGTACTTACCTGGCCCAAACCTGCTTACATTCTGAGATCGGGCATTGACTCTTTTTTTTTTTTTTTGCAAGATTATTGGACAATTAGTGAAAATTTCCAAAAGTACTAACCAGGCCTATTAGATAATTACTGAAAAAATCCAAAAGTACTAACCTGGCCCAAACCTGCTTACATTCTGAGATCGGGCATTGACTCTTTTTTTTTTTTTTTTGCAAGATTATTGGACAATTAGTGAAAATTTCCAAAAGTACTAACCAGGCCTATTAGATAATTACTGAAAAAATCCAAAAGGACTAACCTGGCCCAAAACTGCTTACATTCTGAGATCGGGCATTGACTCTTTTTTTTTTTTTTTTTTTTGCAAGTTTATTGGACAATTAGTGAAAATTTCCTAAAGTACTAACCAGGCCTATTAGATAATTACTGAAAAAATCCAAAAGTACTAACCTGGCCCAAACCTGCTTAGATTTGGAGATCAGTTGAGATCGGGCATAGCCAGGATGGTATGGCCATAAGCGAAGGAGGCTGCAAAGAGAGGGCTATTTAAAGATCAGCCACTATAATCGCCAGTGCATTATATAAGTACGGAAGGAAACCCAAAAGCTTACAGCACCTGGTATTCCCAAAAGTACTAACCAGGCCTATTAGATAATTACTGAAAAAATCCAAAAGTACTAACCTGGCCCAAACCTGCTTACATTCTGAGATCGGGCATTGACTCTTTTTTTTTTTTTTTTTTTGCAAGATTATTGGACAATTAGTGAAAATTTCCAAAAGTACTAACCAGGCCTATTAGATAATTACTGAAAAAATCCAAAAGTACTAACCTGGCCCAAACCTGCTTACATTTGGAGATCAGTTGAGATCGGGCATAGCCAGGATGGTATGGCCATAAGCGAAGGAGGCTGCAAAGAGAGGGCTATTTAAAGATCAGCCACTATAATCGCCAGTGCTTTATATAAGTAGGGAAGGAAACCCAAAAGCTTACAGCACCTGGTATTCCCAGGCGGTCTCCCATCCAAGTACTAACCAGGCCCAAACCTTCTTAGCTTCCGAGATCAGACGAGATCGGGCATAGCCAGGTTGGTATGGCCGTAAGCGAAGGAGGCTGCAAAGAGAGGGCTATTTAAAGATCACCGACTATAATCGCCAGTGCATTATATAAGTAGGGAACATTACATTCTGAGATCGGGCATTGACTCTTTTTTTTTTTTGCAAGATTTATGGACAATAAGTGAAAATTTCTAAAAGTACTAACCAGGCCTATTAGATAATTAATGAAAAAATCCAAAAGTACTAACCTGGCCCAAACCTGCTTACATTCCGAGATCGGGCATTTACTCTTTTTTTTTTTTTTTTTTTTGCAAGATTATTGGACAATTAGTGAACATTTCCAAAAGTACTAACCAGGCCTATTAGATAATTACTGAAAAAATTCCAAAAGTACTAACCTGGCCCAAACCTGCTTAGATTTGGAGATCAGTTGAGATCATGCATAGCCAGGATGGTATGGCCATAAGCGAAGGAGGCTGCAAAGAGAGGGCTATTTAAAGATCAGCCACTATAATCGCCAGTGCTTTATATAAGTAGGGAAGGAAACCCAAAAGCTTACAGCACATGGTATTCCCAAAAGTACTAACCAGGCCTATTAGATAATCACTGAAAAAATCCAAAAGTACTAACCTGGCCCAAACCTGCTTACATTCTGAGATCGGGCATTGACTCTTTTTTTTTTTTTTTTTGCAAGATTATTGGACAATTAGTGAAAATTTCCAAAAGTACTAACCAGGCCTATTAGATAATTACTGAAAAAATCCAAAAGTACTAACCTGGCCCAAACCTGCTAACATTCTGAGGTCGGGCATTGACTCTTTTTTTTTTTGCAAGATTATTGGACAATTAGTGAAAATTTCCAAAAGTACTAACCAGGCCTATTAGATAATTACTGAAAAAATCCAAAGTACTAACCCGGCCCAAACCTGCTTACATTCTGAGATCGGGCATTGACTCTTTTTTTTTTTTTGCAAGATTTATGGACAATAAGTGAAAATTTCTAAAAGTACTAACCAGGCCTATTAGATAATTAATGAAAAAATCCAAAAGTACTAACCTGGCCCAAACCTGCTTACATTCCGAGATCGGGCATTGACTCTTTTTTTTTTTTTTTTTTTTTGCAAGATTATTGGACAATTAGTGAACATTTCCAAAAGTACTAACCAGGCCTATTAGATAATTACTGAAAAAATCCAACAGTAATAACCAGGCCCAAACCTGCTTAGCTTCCGAGATCAGACGAGACCGGGCATAGCCAGGTTGGTATGGACGTAAGCGAAGGAGGCTGCAAAGAGAGGGCTATTTAAAGATCAGCCACTAAAATCGCCAGTGCTTTATATAAGTAGGGAAGGAAACCCAAAAGCTTACAGCACCTGGTATTCCCAGGCGGTCTCCCATCCAAGTACTAACCAGGCCCAAACCTTCTTAGCTTCCGAGATCAGACGAGATCGGGCATAGCCAGGTTGGTATGGCCGTAAGCGAAGGAGGCTGCAAAGAGAGGGCTATTTAAAGATCAGCCACTATAATCGCCAGTGCATTATATAAGTAGGGAAGGAAACCCAAAAGCTTACAGCACCTGGTATTCCCAAAAGTACTAACCAGGCCTATTATATAATTACTGAAAAAATCCAAAAGTACTAACCTGGCCCAAACCTGCTTACATTCTGAGATCGGGCATTGACTCTTTTTTTTTTTTTTTTGCAAGATTATTGGACAATTAGTGAAAATTTCCAAAAGTACTAACCAGGCCTATTAGATAATTACTGAAAAAATTCCAAAAGTACTAACCTGGCCCAAACCTGCTTACATTCTGAGATCGGGCATTGACTCTTTTTTTTTTTTTTTTGCAAGATTATTGGACAATTAGTGAAAATTTCCAAAAGTACTAACCAGGCCTATAAGATAATTACTGAAAAAATCCAAAAGTACTAACCTGGCCCAAACCTGCTTAGATTTGGAGATCAGTTGAGATCAGGCATAGCCAGGATGGTATGGCCATAAGCGAAGGAGGCTGCAAAGAGAGGGCTATTTAAAGATCAGCCACTATAATCGCCAGTGCTTTATATAAGTAGGGAAGGAAACCCAAAAGCTTACAGCACATGGTATTCCCAAAAGTACTAACCAGGCCTATTAGATAATCACTGAAAAAATCCAAAAGTACTAACCTGGCCCAAACCTGCTTACATTCTGAGATCGGGCATTGACTCTTTTTTTTTTTTTTTTTGCAAGATTATTGTACAATTAGTGAAAATTTCCAAAAGTACTAACCAGGCCTATTAGATAATTACTGAAAAAATCCAAAAGTACTAACCTGGCCCAAACCTGCTTACATTCTGAGATCGGGCATTGACCCTTTTTTTTTTTTTTTTTGCAAGATTATTGGACAATTAGTGAAAATTTCCAAAAGTACTAACCAGGCCTATTAGATAATTACTGAAAAAATCCAAAAGTACTAACCTGGCCCAAACCTGCTTAGATTTGGAGATCAGTTGAGATCAGGCATAGCCAGGATGGTATGGCCATAAGCGAAGGAGGCTGCAAAGAGAGGGCTATTTAAAGATCAGCCACTATAATCGGCAGTGCTTTATATAAGTAGGGAAGGAAACCCAAAAGCTTACAGCACCTGGTATTCCCAGGCGGTCTCCCATCCAAGTACTAACCAGGCCCAAACCTGCTTAGCTTCCGAGATCAGACGAGATCGGGCATAGCCAGGTTGGTATGGCCGTAAGCGAAGGAGGCTGCAAACTGAGGGCTATTTAAAGATCAGCCACTATAATCGCCAGTGCATTATATAAGTAGGGAAGGAAACCCAAAAGCTTACAGCACCTGGTATTCCCAAAAATACTAACCAAGCCTATTAGATAATTACTGAAAAAATCCAAAAGTACTAACCTGGCCCAAACCTGCTTACATTCTGAGATCGGGCATTGACTCTTTTTTTTTTTTTTTTGCAAGATTATTGGACGATTAGTGAAAATTTCCAAAAGTACTAACCAGGCCTATTAGATAATAACTGAAAAAATCCAAAAGTACTAACCTGGCCCAAACCTGCTTAGATTTGGAGATCAGTTGAGATCAGGCATAGCCAGGATGGTATGGCCATAAGCGAAGGAGGCTGCAAAGAGAGGGCTATTTAAAGATCAGCCACTATAATCGCAAGTGCTTTATATAAGTAGGGAAGGAAACCCAAAAGCTTACAGCACCTGGTATTCCCAGGCGGTCTCCCATCCAAGTACTAACCAGGCCCAAACCTGCTTAGCTTCCGAGATCAGACGAGATCGGGCATAGCCAGGTTGGTATGGCCGTAAGCGAAGGAGGCTGCAAACTGAAGGCTATTTAAAGATCAGCCACTATAATCGCCAGTGCATTATATAAGTAGGGAAGGAAACCCAAAAGCTTACAGCACCTGGTATTCCCAGGCGGTCTCCCATCCAAGTACTAACCAGGCCCAAACCTGCTTAGCTTCCGAGATCAGACGAGATCGGGCATAGCCAGGTTGGTATGGCCGTAAGCGAAGGAGGCTGCAAACTGAAGGCAATTTAAAGATCAGCCACTATAATCGCCAGTGCATTATATAAGTAGGGAAGGAAACCCAAAAGCTTACAGCACCTAGTATTCCCAAAAATACTAACCAAGCCTATTAGATAATTACTGAAAAAATCCAAAAGTACTAACCTGGCCCAAA
>NC_081763.1:1795000-1800000 GCF_963082965.1 Carassius carassius
ACTAACCTGGCCCAAACCTGCTTACATTCTGAGATCAGGCATTGACTTTTTTTTTTTTTTTTTTTTTGCAAGATTATTGGACAATTAGTGAAAATTTCCAAAAGTACTAACCAGGCCTATTAGATAATTACTGAAAAAATCCAAGAGTACTAACCTGGCCTAAACCTGCTTAGATTTGGAGATCAGTTGAGATCAGGCATAGCCAGGATGGTATGGCCATAAGTGAAGGAGGCTGCAAAGAGAGGGCTATTAAAAGATCACCCACTATAATCGCCAGTGCATTATATAAGTAGGGAAGGAAACCCAAAAGCTTACAGCACCTGGTATTCCCAAAAGTACTAACCAGGCCTATTAGATAATTACTGAAAAAATCCAAAAGTACTAACCTGGCCCAAGCCTGCTTACATTCTGAGATCGGGCATTGACTCTTTTTTTTTTTTTTTTGCAAGATTATTGGACACTTAGTGAAAATTTCCAAAAGTACTAACCAGGCCTATTAGATAATTACTGAAAAAATCCAAAAGTACTAACCTGGCCCAAACCTGCTAACATTCTGGGGTCGGGCATTGACTCTTTTTTTTTTTTTTTGCAAGATTATTGGACAATTAGTGAAAATTTCCAAAAGTACTAACCAGGCCTATTAGATAATTAATGAAAAAATCCAAAAGTACTAACCTGGCCCAAACCTGCTTAGATTTGGAGATCAGTTGAGATCGGGCATAGCCAGGATGGTATGGCCATATGCGAAGGAGGCTGCAAAGAGAGGGCTATTTAAAGATCAGCCACTATAATCGCCAGTGCTTTATATAAGTAGGGAAGGAAACCCAAAAGCTTACAGGACCTGGTATTCCCAGGCGGTGTCCCATCCAAGTACTAACCAGGCCCAAACCTGCTTAGCTTCCGAGATCAGACGAGATCGGGCATAGCTTTTTTTTTATTTTTTTTTTTTATTATCAGTCAAAATACAAGTTGTGTACAAGACATTAAAGCTGTTACAGGGAAATTTTCATAAATGCAAAAGCATTTCACAAAAGCATTTTTCCAAAAATACATAACACTAAAAACCAAAAACATCTAAAATCACAAATTCATCAAGTTCAGTAATCTTCTTTTGGCATATAAAAGTGCTTTTGTTTTAAAATATATGTAACCTCCTTCCTAAAAATTCCATAAAAATCCCCCATCTTGTTTTCCAGTTTAAAATAACTGTACAGCATTTTTACATAATCTTCAACCAACTGTTTAAAAATCAACCATAGGTTTGCAGTAAAATCTCTGTTTTTGACTATATTCCTTCTTTTCCATATAGCTTTTTTGGCCAAAATTAAAAACAAATTAATTAGTTTCTTGTTTGCTGTATTCTCTGCCATTCCCAACATAAAAAATCTATTCCAGTTGCAGTCCACCTCATTATCTCTTAAGTCTTTGATTATTTCCTTTAATTTCTTAAAAAATGGGCTCAACTTCTCACAGAATAAAAACAAATGTAAAATTCCTTCATCTTCTTTTTTACAAACTCTGCATAGGGCATTAGTTTCTTTCTGCATTGCACACAATCTCATTTCCGTAAAAATCACATTTTGTCTAATAAAATAATCAAAACTTTCTAAATCCGCATCCAACCATTTCCATGTCATGTTCTTCCATATATCTTCCTCTTCGATTTCATTAAAATGCCTTATCCATAACTGATTGGCAAGAGGTTTTTTAAAAACTCCATTTATAAAAAACCCATAAAACATTTTAACAGAACCCAAATTAAAATTCACCATATTGTCTTTACATTTTAGAAACACGCTCATTTTCTTTTCTTTTTCTCCCTCATTAATAATTTCATCCAGCCATTGTCCTGGGATTGCTTTTTTTACTTGTTCGTACTGTCTTTTTAAAACATTTACATTAAAGTCCTCCTTCTCCTCATCCATTGCATCTATGATCACTTGAAGTGGTAAAAATCCCTCTTTAAATTCCCATAAAACATCCCTCACCTTTACAAATCCCGCTTGCAACCACTTCTTAAAATAGATATCATACTCTTGCATCTTTATTTTTCCATTTAAAAACAGAGGTTGATTTAAAATCATTTCCCTCCCCTCCGGATTAAAATCCACCTCTGTTAAAAAAAGCCTCCAAGCGCTTAAAACCTCTTTGTAAAATCGTGGGATCCCCTCCATCATCCAATTCTTAAGCTTCATCCATAAAACATTGTCCCCCAAATTAAAATTCCCACATTTATTTAAATAAAGAGCCATCAATCTCTTCCACTCTGCTCTGTTCGTATCATCCAAATATTTTCTTACCACCTTTACTCTCATGCTTTTCATTTTTTGTTCTACATCCACCAAACCCATCCCTCCCTCCCCCGGTTTCCCTATCAGTGTAAAATATGCAATTCTTGGAGGCTTTTTGTCCCATAAAAATTCTAAAACACATTTCTTTATTCTCTTTAAAACCCAGTCTGGCAATGGCATCACATGTAATGTATACCACATTCTAGATAACATTAGCATGTTTACAACTAAAATTTTCCCCTTTAAACTTAAAACCCTGCTTCTCCAGAAAATCAGTCTTCTTTCCATCCCTCCCACCGTCTCTTCCCACATACTGTCCATAGCCTCCTTTTCATTCTTTGCTACAATTATTCCTAAAATCTTTATTTCTTGCACCTCCATAAAATTACAGATCCCTGTAAGAACCTCCACCCTTCCATATTTCATGTATACAGTTTTTTCTTCATTTATTTTTGCACCCGAACCCTCACAATACAGTTTTGTTTTCTCCATCACTCTTTTAACACTTTCTACATTTTCAACCACAATTGTCGTGTCATCAGCATATTGAAATATTTTCTTTAATTCTTCTCCCTCTTCCATTCGTATTCCATTTATTCTTTTTTCTCTATTTATTAAAAGCCCTAAAGGTTCTGCTACCAAAGAGTACAATTGCGCCGACAAAGGACACCCCTGTCTTATGGATCTTAAAACTTTAAAAGGTTGAGTTAAAAAACCGTTGCATTTTACTTTTGTAAAAATATCCCTGTATAAAACCGAAATCCATTTTATAAAATTATTCCCAAACCCAAATTCCTTTAAAACTGCAAATAAAAAGCCATGTTCAACTCTGTCAAAAGCCTTTTCAAAATCCATACTAATAACATAAGCACTTTTGCCCTTTTCTTTTATATACCCTACTATATCTCTAATGCTGCTAGTAACATCTGCTATATCTCTCGCCTTTACTCCGTACGCTTGGTTTGTTTCTATTATATTTGGCATGACATTTTTTAATCTGTTTGCTAAGACCTTGGCTAAAATTTTAAAATCAGTGTTTAGCATTGTAATGGGTCTAAAATTTTTCAGCTCAGTTTTGTCTCCTTTTTTCTTGTATATTATTTTCATTATTCCTAGCCCCATTCTTGGGCTTACTCTTTCATTTTTAAAAACTTCTTCAAAAATTTCATTTAAAATCACGCTTACTTTGTCTTTAAAAACTTTGTAAAACTCACTTCCAATACCATCTACTCCGGGGCTTTTCCTCACTCTTAATTGATTTATGGCATGTATGATCTCTTCAGTTTCTATTTCCCTTTCACATATTCTTTTATCCTCTTCACCAACTTTCCTTGTTATCTGTTGCAACAAAATATTCCTTTTTTCCTCATCTCCCCCCTCCGACTTAAAAAGTTCTTCATAAAATGATTTCACTTCTTTTAAAATCCCCTCTGTATCTGAGACCACCTGTCCATTCCTACTTTTAAGTTCTTTAATTGTTTCCGCTCTCCCCCTGCTTTTCTCAAGATTAAAAAAGAATCTGTTACATTTTTCCCCTTCCACCGTATATTTTGCTTTGCTTCTCAACATTGCCCCCTTGCATTTCCCCTCTTCTATTTTTCTCAACGTATTCTCTATTTCAATTACTTTTTGCACATCTACTTCATTTTTATTTAACTCCTCTTTTAGAGTTCTCCTTATTTCTCTCTCCTTGGTTCTTTTAACATTTTGTAATAAATTACAGTACTTCATAGAATATTTTTTAATATCATACTTAACATTTTCCCACCATTGCGTTTTGTCTTCCATATACATCTGGTCTTTTTTCCTCCCATCTAATATCATTTCGATTTCTTTTTTAAAACTTTCATTCTTTAAAACCTCAGTGTTTAAAATCCACACCCCAGGTCCCTTTGTTTGTCTTTTAAAATCCATCGTCATTAAAACCATTTTGTGATCGCTTAAGGTCGTTTCTTTGTGAAATATTCCATCAATGAAACATTCAAGATTTCTGGTACTTAAAAAATAGTCTATTCTGGTTTGGCACATAAAATTCCCCACCAACTGTCTTCTTGAAAATTCCTTCTTTTTTCCATTTCTTTCCCGCCACACATCAATCATATTTTTCTCTTCCATCAATGACCTTAGTTCTTTTCTACCCCCATCCGATTTAAAAACCATCCCATTTGCCATATCCATTTTACTAAAAACAGTGTTAAAATCCCCTGCAATCACCACCTTCCCCCATTTTCCAATTACATCAGCTAAAACATTAAAGTATAATTTCTTTTCTTTTTCTCCATTGGGAGCGTGCACGTTCACTAAAACAAATTTGTCTTCTTCCATTTCCATTTCTACCACCATACATTTTCCTTTTTTATCATTATATATAAGTTTTGTCTTTATACCTCTGTCTTTTCTTATTAAAACCGCCACTCCTCCTCCCATTTTTTCCTCTTCATTATTAACAAGTAATTCCCCTTCCCATCTTTTTCTAATATCCTCCATAACATTCTCTTTCCAGTTTGTCTCTTGCAATAAAATCACATCTTCATTTTGACACAATTCCTTCACCTTTTCAAATTTATAAACATTCATTAGTCCTCTAGCATTAAAAGTCACAATTTTCAGCACCATAAAATAAAATAAAAGCCATAAAATCCCCATATTGTCAGTTCATTCCCTCTCCTTCCTTTACCATTTCCCCACTGTCCTGTTTTTCCTCACATC
>NC_081763.1:1815000-1817500 GCF_963082965.1 Carassius carassius
TTTTTTTTTTTTTTTTTGCAAGTTTATTGGACAATTAGTGAAAATTTCCTAAAGTACTAACCAGGCCTATTAGATAATTACTGAAAAAATCCAAAAGTACTAACCTGGCCCAAACCTGCTTAGATTTGGAGATCAGTTGAGATCGGGCATATCCAGGATGGTATGGCCATAAGCGAAGGAGGCTGCAAAGAGAGGGCTATTTAAAGATCAGCCACTATAATCGCCAGTGCATTATATAAGTAGGGAAGGAAACCCAAAAGCTTACAGCACCTGGTATTCCCAAAAGTACTAACCAGGCCTATTAGATAATTACTGAAAAAATCCAAAAGTACTAACCTGGCCCAAACCTGCTTACATTCTGAGATCGGGCATTGACTCTTTTTTTTTTTTTTTTTTGCAAGATTATTGGACAATTAGTGAAAATTTCCAAAAGTACTAACCAGGCCTATTAGATAATTACTGAAAAAATCCAAAAGTACTAACCTGGCCCAAACCTGCTTAGCTTCCGAGATCAGACGAGATCGGGCATAGCCAGGTTGGTATGGCCGTAAGCGAAGGAGGCTGCAAACTGAGGGCTATTTAAAGATCAGCCACTATAATCGCCAGTGCATTATATAAGTAGGGAAGGAAACCCAAAAGCTTACAGCACCTGGTATTCCCAAAAATACTAACCAAGCCTATTAGATAATTACTGAAAAAATCCAAAAGTACTAACCTGGCCCAAACCTGCTTACATTCTGAGATCGGGCATTGAATCTTTTTTTTTTTTTTTTTTTGCAAGATTATTGGACAATTAGTGAAAATTTCCAAAAGTACTAACCAGGCCTATTAGATAATTACTGAAAAAATCCAAAAGTACTAACCTGGCCCAAACCTGCTTAGATTCTGAGATCGGGCATTGACTCTTTTTTTTTTTTTTTTGCAAGATTATTGGACAATTAGTGAAAATTTCCAAAAGAACTAACCAGGCCTATTAGATAATTACTGAAAAAATCCAAAAGTACTAACCTGGCCCAAACCTGCTTAGCTTCCGAGATCAGACGAGATCGGGCATAGCCAGGTTGGTATGGCCGTAAGCGAAGGAGGCTGCAAACTGAGGGCTATTTAAAGATCAGCCACTATAATCGCCAGTGCATTATATAAGTAGGGAAGGAAACTCAAAAGCTTACAGCACCTGGTATTCCCAAAAATACTAACCAAGCCTATTAGATAATTACTGAAAAAATCCAAAAGTACTAACCTGGCCCAAACCTGCTTACATTCTGAGATCGGGCATTGACTCTTTTTTTTTTTTTTTTTTTGCAAGATTATTGGACAATTAGTGAAAATTTCCAAAAGTACTAACCAGGCCTATTAGATAATTACTGAAAAAATCCAAAAGTACTAACCTGGCCCAAACCTGCTTACATTCTGAGATCGGGCATTGACTCTTTTTTTTTTTTTTTTGCAAGATTATTGGACAATTAGTGAAAATTTCCAAAAGAACTAACCAGGCCTATTAGATAATTACTGAAAAAATCCAAAAGTACTAACCTGGCCCAAACCTGCTTAGATTTAGAGATCAGTTGAGATCAGGCATAGCCAGGATGGTATGGCCATAAGCGAAGGAGGCTGCAAAGAGAGGGCTATTTAAAGATCAGCCACTATAATCGCCAGTGCTTTATATAAGTAGGGAAGGAAACCCAAAAGCTTACAGCACCTGGTATTCCCAGGCGGTCTCCCATCCAAGTACTAACCAGGCCCAACCCTGCTTAGCTTCCGAGATCAGACTAGATCGGGCATAGCCAGGTTGGTATGGCCGTAAGCGAAGGAGGCTGCAAAGAGAGGGCTATTTTAAAGGTCAGCCACTATAATCGCCAGTGCTTTATATAAGTAGGGAAGGAAACCCAAAAGCTTACAGCACCTGGTATTCCCAGGCGGTCTCCCATCCAAGTACTAACCAGGCCCAAACCTGCTTAGCTTCCGAGATCAGACGAGATCGGGCATAGCCAGGTTGGTATGGCCGTAAGCGAAGGAGGCTGCAAAGAGAGGGCTATTTAAAGATCAGCCACTATAATCGCCAGTGCATTATATAAGTAGGGAAGGAAACCCAAAAGCTTACAGCACCTGGTATTCCCAAAAGTACTAACCAGGCCTATTAGATAATTACTGAAAAAATCCAAAAGTACTAACCTGGCCCAAACCTGCTTACATTCTGAGATCGAGCATTGACTCTTTTTTTTTTTTTTGCAAGATTATTGGACAATTAGTGAACATTTCCAAAAGTACTAACCAGGCCTATTAGATAATTACTGAAAAAATCCAAAAGTACTAACCTGGCCCAAACCTGCTTACATTCTGAGATCGGGCATTGACTCTTTTTTTTTTTTTTTGCAAGATTATTGGACAATTAGTGAAAATTTCCAAAAGTACTAACCAGGCCTATTAGATAATTACTGAAAAAATCCAAAAGTACTAACCTGGCCCAAACCTGCTTAGATTTGGAGATCAGTTGAGATCA
>NC_081763.1:1825000-1837500 GCF_963082965.1 Carassius carassius
ATCCAAAAGTACTAACCTGGCCCAAACCTGCTTACATTCTGAGATCGGGCATTGACTCTTTTTTTTTTTTTTTTTTTGCAAGATTATTGGACAATTAGTGAAAATTTCCAAAAGTACTAACCAGGCCTATTAGATAATTACTGAAAAAATCCAAAAGTACTAACCTGGCCCAAACCTGCTTAGATTCTGAGATCGGGCATTGACTCTTTTTTTTTTTTTTTTGCAAGATTATTGGACAATTAGTGAAAATTTCCAAAAGAACTAACCAGGCCTATTAGATAATTACTGAAAAAATCCAAAAGTACTAACCTGGCCCAAACCTGCTTAGCTTCCGAGATCAGACGAGATCGGGCATAGCCAGGTTGGTATGGCCGTAAGCGAAGGAGGCTGCAAACTGAGGGCTATTTAAAGATCAGCCACTATAATCGCCAGTGCATTATATAAGTAGGGAAGGAAACCCAAAAGCTTACAGCACCTGGTATTCCCAAAAATACTAACCAAGCCTATTAGATAATTACTGAAAAAATCCAAAAGTACTAACCTGGCCCAAACCTGCTTACATTCTGAGATCGGGCATTGACTCTTTTTTTTTTTTTTTTTTTGCAAGATTATTGGACAATTAGTGAAAATTTCCAAAAGTACTAACCAGGCCTATTAGATAATTACTGAAAAAATCCAAAAGTACTAACCTGGCCCAAACCTGCTTACATTCTGAGATCGGGCATTGACTCTTTTTTTTTTTTTTTTGCAAGATTATTGGACAATTAGTGAAAATTTCCAAAAGAACTAACCAGGCCTATTAGATAATTACTGAAAAAATCCAAAAGTACTAACCTGGCCCAAACCTGCTTAGATTTAGAGATCAGTTGAGATCAGGCATAGCCAGGATGGTATGGCCATAAGCGAAGGAGGCTGCAAAGAGAGGGCTATTTAAAGATCAGCCACTATAATCGCCAGTGCTTTATATAAGTAGGGAAGGAAACCCAAAAGCTTACAGCACCTGGTATTCCCAGGCGGTCTCCCATCCAAGTACTAACCAGGCCCAACCCTGCTTAGCTTCCGAGATCAGACTAGATCGGGCATAGCCAGGTTGGTATGGCCGTAAGCGAAGGAGGCTGCAAAGAGAGGGCTATTTTAAAGGTCAGCCACTATAATCGCCAGTGCTTTATATAAGTAGGGAAGGAAACCCAAAAGCTTACAGCACCTGGTATTCCCAGGCGGTCTCCCATCCAAGTACTAACCAGGCCCAAACCTGCTTAGCTTCCGAGATCAGACGAGATCGGGCATAGCCAGGTTGGTATGGCCGTAAGCGAAGGAGGCTGCAAAGAGAGGGCTATTTAAAGATCAGCCACTATAATCGCCAGTGCATTATATAAGTAGGGAAGGAAACCCAAAAGCTTACAGCACCTGGTATTCCCAAAAGTACTAACCAGGCCTATTAGATAATTACTGAAAAAATCCAAAAGTACTAACCTGGCCCAAACCTGCTTACATTCTGAGATCGAGCATTGACTCTTTTTTTTTTTTTTGCAAGATTATTGGACAATTAGTGAACATTTCCAAAAGTACTAACCAGGCCTATTAGATAATTACTGAAAAAATCCAAAAGTACTAACCTGGCCCAAACCTGCTTACATTCTGAGATCGGGCATTGACTCTTTTTTTTTTTTTTTGCAAGATTATTGGACAATTAGTGAAAATTTCCAAAAGTACTAACCAGGCCTATTAGATAATTACTGAAAAAATCCAAAAGTACTAACCTGGCCCAAACCTGCTTAGATTTGGAGATCAGTTGAGATCAGGCATAGCCAGGATGGTATGGCCATAAGCGAAGGAGGCTGCAAAGAGAGGGCTATTTAAAGATCAGCCACTATAATCGCCAGTGCATTATATAAGTAGGGAAGGAAACCCAAAAGCTTACAGCACCTGGTATTCCCAAAAGTACTAACCAGGCCTATTAGATAATTACTGAAAAAATCCAAAAGTACTAACCTGGCCCAAACCTGCTTACATTCTGAGATCGGGCATTGACTCTTTTTTTTTTTTTTTTTTGCAAGATTATTGGACAATTAGTGAAAATTTCCAAAAGTACTAACCAGGCCTATTAGATAATTACTGAAAAAATCCAAAAGTACTAACCTGGCCCAAACCTGCTTAGCTTCCGAGATCAGACGAGATCGGGCATAGCCAGGTTGGTATGGCCGTAAGCGAAGGAGGCTGCAAACTGAGGGCTATTTAAAGATCAGCCACTATAATCGCCAGTGCATTATATAAGTAGGGAAGGAAACCCAAAAGCTTACAGCACCTGGTATTCCCAAAAATACTAACCAAGCCTATTAGATAATTACTGAAAAAATCCAAAAGTACTAACCTGGCCCAAACCTGCTTACATTCTGAGATCGGGCATTGACTCTTTTTTTTTTTTTTTTGCAAGATTATTGGACAATTAGTGAAAATTTCCAAAAGTACTAACCAGGCCTATTAGATAATTAATGAAAAAATCCAAAAGTACTAACCTGGCCCAAACCTGCTTAGATTTGGAGATCAGTTGAGATTGGGCATAGCCAGGATGGTATGGCCATAAGCGAAGGAGGCTGCAAAGAGAGGGCTATTTAAAGATCAGCCACTATAATCGCCAGTGCTTTATATAAGTAGGGAAGGAAACCCAAAAGCTTACAGGACCTGGTATTCCCAGGCAGTCTCCCATCCAAGTACTAACCAGGCCCAAACCTGCTTAGCTTCCGAGATCAGACGAGATCGGGCATAGCTTTTTTTTTTTTTTTTTTTTTTTTTTTTTTTTGGGCATTGACTCTTTATTTATTTAATTTTTTTTTTTTTTCAAATTTATTACATACAGGGTTTTTCACAGTTGGAGACCCAGACTTGATGGGTAGTTGACCGTAGAACGGTGGGTACATTGGATAACCTGGATACTGGTGTTCAGGCTGGTATGGGGCAGTTAGAAAAAACTAAAAAACATCCTTTTCAGGCATTGCAATATGCATTTGCCCAAGAATCCACACAACATCTTTTGTAAATATTTTGTAAAAATTTCCCACCTTGTTTTCAAATATAAAATAATTATACAACATTTGAACATAGTCTCCCACCATCCCTTTAAACAGTAACCACAAATTTAAAATAAAGTCCCTGTTTTTAGCCACATTTCTTCTTTTCCAAATTGCCTTTTTTGCCAAAATTAATAATAAATTAATTAGTTTCTTATTTGCATTATTCTCGTTCATTCCTAACATAAAATTCATCTCCCAGTTCAAATCCCCCTTATTATCCCTCAAAGCATTAATTGTCTCTTTTAGTTCTTTAAAAAAAGGGGTCAGTTTTTCACAATATAAAAACAAGTGTAAAATACCTTCATCAGCATTTTTACATACTTTGCACTGTGCATTTGTTTCTTTTAGCATTGCACACAATCGCATTTCAGTAAAAACCACATTGTGTCTTATAAAATAATCCAAACATTCTAGTTCCACATCCAAACATTGCCATTTTAGGATCTTCCAAATATCTTTCTCTTTGACTTCATTAAAATGCCTCATCCAAAATACATTAGCAATAGGTTTTTTAAAAACAGAATTTCTAAAAAAACAGTAAAACATTCCAACAGTTCCCAAATTTAAGTCAAACCACTTATCTTTCCATTTGAAAAACACATCCATTTTGTTTTCGCTTCTCCCCCCTTTGCTTATTTCATCCAGCCATTGCCTTGGGATTGCCTTTTTTACATCCTCATATTGTCTTCTTAAACCTGACATATTAAAATCCTCCTTCTCCTCTTCCATAGCATCTATAATGACCTGCAATGGTAAAAATCCCTCTTTATATTCCCATAAAACATCTCGTATTTTTAAAATTCCCACCTTCATCCATTTTTTAAAATAGATATCCTGCTCTTGTAGCTTTATCTTTCCATTCAGAAACAGAGGTTGATTTAAAACAACTTCCCTCCCCCTCGGATTAAAATCAACCTCTTTTAAAAAAAGTCTCCAAGCACTTAAAACTTCCTGATAAAATCCTGGTATACCCTCTAGCATCCAATTTTTGAGTTTCATCCATAAAATATTATCCCCCAATTTAAAATTCCCACATTTATTTAGATAAAAACCAATCATTTTTTTCCATTCAGCTTTGTTTGTCCTATCCAGATATTTTTTAACAACTTTCACCCTCATACTTTTCATTTTTTGTTCCACATCCACTAAACCCATCCCTCCCTCATCCAGCTGCCCTATTAATGTAAAATAAGCAATCCTTGGAGGCTTTTTATCCCATAAAAACTCTAAAACACATTTCTTTATCCTTTTTAAAACCCAGTTTGGCAATGGCATCACATGTAAAACATACCACATTTTAGACAACATTAACAAATTCACAATTAATATTTTCCCCCTCAAACTTAAAAACATGTTCCTCCAAAAAATCAACCTTCTCTCCATTCCACCTACTATCCCTTCCCACATATTATCTACTGCCACTTTTTCATTCTTTGCTAACACCACCCCTAAAATCTTTATTTCCTGTACCTCCATGAACTTAAACACCCCTGCTAAATCCACCACCCCTCCAAATTTCATATACACAGTTTTTTCTTCATTGATTTTTGCACCCGTCCCATCACAATAGTATTTAATTTTTTCCATAACCTTTTTAACGCTTTCCATATTTTCCACCACAATTGTTGTATCATCTGCGTATTGAAAGATTTTCTTAAATTCCCCTTCCTCTTCCATTTTTATTCCTTTTATTCCTTCCTCCTTATTTATTAAAAGTCCTAAAGGTTCTGCCACCAAAGAATAAAGCTGTGCTGATAACGGACACCCCTGCCTTATAGACCTTAAAACTTTAAAAGGTTGACTTAAAAATCCATTACATTTTACTTTCGTTAAGATATCCTTGTATAAAATTGCAATCCATTTAATAAAATTTTCCCCAAAACCGAACTTCTTTAAAACAGAAAATAAGAATTTATGCTCCACTCTATCAAATGCTTTTTCAAAATCCAACCTTATAACATATGCTTTCTTTTCCTTTTCTTTTATATAACCTATTATGTCTCTTATGCTACTTGTAATGTCTGCTATGTCCCTCCCTTTTACACCATATGCTTGATTAGTTTCAATTATACTTGGCATTACATTCTTCAATCTGTTAGCTAAAACTTTAGCTAAAATCTTAAAATCAGTATTTAGCATTGTGATGGGTCTAAAATTCTTCAAATTTGTTTTATCACCTTGTTTCTTATAAATTATTTTCATTAAACCTAACCCCATTCTTGGATTGACTCCTTCTTTCCTAAAAATATCATCATAAATCCCCTTTAAAATCACACTGAGTTTTTCTTTAAAAACTTTGTAAAATTAACTTCCAATACCATCTATTCCTGGACTCTTTTTTACTCTTAGGGAGTTTATAGCTTGTATAATTTCTTCCGTTTCTATCTCCTTTTCACAGTCTATTTTATCTTCTTCTCCAACTTTCCTAGTTATTCTTTGCAACAAAACTTTTCCCTTCTCCTCCTCCACCCCTTCTGATTTAAAAAGCTTTTCATAAAAAGTCTCTATTTCTTTTAAAATCTCTCCTGTATTAAAAACCGACTGGCCATCTCTGTTTTTAAGCTCTTTGATCATTTCAGCTTTTCCCCTACTTTTTTCGAGATTAAAAAAGAATCTGTTACATTTTTCCCCCTCTATTGTGTATTTAGCTTTACTTCTCAACATCGCTCCCTTGCATTTGTCTTCCTCCATTTTTTTAAGCTTCTCCTCCATTTCAAACACTTTTTGCACATTTACTTCATTTTTGTTTAACTCTTCTTTTAACGTTCTTCTTATTTCTTTTTCCTTTGTCCTTTTCACCCTTTGCAGTATATTACAGAAATTAATTGAATATTTCTTTATTTCAAATTTCACATTTTCCCACCATTGTCTTTTATCTTCTAAATACATTGCATCTTTTTTTTCCTCATCTAATAAATTCTCTATCCCATTTTTAAAACTTTCATGATTTAAGATTTCTGTATTTAAAATCCATACCCCAGGCCCTTTCGTTTCCCTTTTAAAATCCATCCTCATTAAAACCATTTTATGATCACTTAAAGTTGTTTCTTTATAAAGTACATCATCAATAAAACAATCCAAATTTCTTGTGCTCAGAAAATAATCTATCCTAGTTTGGCACATAAAATTCCCAACTAACTGTTTTCTGGAATATTCTCTCTTTTTTCCATTTCTTTCTCTCCAAACATCAATCATATTTTTTTCTTCCATCAATAATTTAAGTTCCTTCCTTCCACCGTCCGTCCTAAAAACCATCCCATTAGCCATGTCTATTTTGCTAAAAACAGTATTAAAATCCCCTGCAACCACCACCCTTTTCCATTTCTCTATTATGTCTCTTAAAACATTAAAATACATTTTCTTATCCTTTTCCTCATTTGGTGCATGTACATTTACTACAATAAATTTTTCATCCTCAAAATCAATTTCTACTGCAATACATTTCCCTTTTTTATCATCATAGATTTGTTTTGTCATAGTAGCTTTCCCTTTTTTAATCAAAATAGCCACTCCTCCTCCCAAACTTTTCTCCCCGTTACTAAAAAATATTTCCCCATCCCACCTTCTTTTAAAATCTTCCATTACATTTCCTTTCCAGTTAGTTTCTTGCAATAAAATCATATCATCATTTTTACACAACTCTTTCATCCTTTCAAATTTCAAAACATTCAATAATCCTCTTGCATTAAAGGACACAATTCTCAACACCATAAAGTAAAACAAAAACGATAAAATACCCATCTTATTAGTCCATATCTTCTCCCTCTTCTAAAAGTCCACCACTGTCCTGATTTTCTGTAAACACTTCCTTCACCACTCTTTTCCTTGCTTTTTCAATATTTGGTGTTACCTTTTTCACTCTTCTTCTTTTGTTCGATGCCCCCGTGCTCCCACCATCCGTGATGTTTCCACTCTCAATGTCTAGCTCCCCTTCTTCGTTGACTCCTTCCTGCTCCTCCACTTTGTCTAGTATATTCTGTATACTCGCCGTTATCTGCATTGGTGTCCATGTCTCTTCCTCTTCCTGTGTTGATGTTGTTAATTCATGTCCATTTCCTATGTTCTTTTCCTTGGATTTTTCTGCGTCCTCCTGTTGCTCCTCCTCATTATCATTCTCATGCATTTGCCCGCTCACTTGATCCTCTTCCTGTTGCTCATTGTCCATCCAACATTCACATTTGTCCAAAGTCATTTTACAGTCTGGGCACCTCATCGCAGTACAGTCTCTTGCGAAATGGCCTCTTTCCTCGCATTTGTGACATTTGAAGTCCGGACAGTCCTTCATTATATGGTCAGGGCTCATACACAGTCTACAGGTCTTCACCTGCTTACTGTGTATCACCCTAAAGTATTGAGGACCTCCCTCGGTCTCCATCCTTGTGCTGTATGGTAAAGAAGCCACTTCCTTTGGAAAACGCACTCTTAAGAACCTCGTTCCATCTTCTATATGGGTGCCCGAGTAGAATCTCCTCCTTATTTGAGAAATGGGTGTTACTCCCCATCCTTCAAGCTTATTTAAAATCTCATGGTCATTCATGTATGCAGGCAAATGCATGAACGAGACAACAAAGTCTCTGTTGTGTAACTTTTTGATTTCACAAATTTTACCTTTAATGGTTCGTCCATCAACCAGTTTCTCAGTGTCCTCTTCATGCTCCAATGTAATCTCATATTCCCTCATCTGCTTAGGTCGTATTGCTAAAATTCTTGTTACTTCAATCTTTTCTGTTAGTGCTTTTATAATATCCTCTGCTCTCCCGTCTTGTACCTCCGACAAATCCACCACCACAGTCGCTTCTTTTGTGTAAATCCTCTTATCAGTTATTTCATTGTAATCCTTTTCTCTTTGTCGATAACCCAGTCCATTTTCTGCTTGCCTCCGTGTTCCTCGTGTCAAATCCATGTCAGTTGCCATTAATCTATCCATTTTACATAAAACAAACCCCGACAGATCCCTCCCAAACAGCAGAGCTGTTGGGAGGACACAAATAAAACAAAAATAACAAAATACTACAAACAAAAACACTTATTTTAACCAAACAAAAATAACAAAACACAAAAAGTTTGGGTGAGCCTCCCTCACCCCTCTCTGGCACAATCACTTCCTGTTTGCTCACTAGTGCCTCTAGTGTGCTCAGGGTGGTATGGCCGTAAGCGAAGGAGGCTGCAAAGAGAGGGCTATTTAAAGATCAGCCACTATAATCGCCAGTGCATTATATAAGTAGGGAAGGAAACCCAAAAGCTTACAGCACCTGGTATTCCCAAAAGTACTAACCAGGCCTATTAGATAATTACTGAAAAAATCCAAAAGTACTAACCTGGCCCAAACCTGCTTACATTCTGAGGTCGGGCATTGACTCTTTTTTTTTTTTTTTTTGCAAGATTATTGGACAATTAGTGAAAATTTCCAAAAGTACTAACCAGGCCTATTAGATAATAACTGAAAAAATCCAAAAGTACTAACCTGGCCCAAACCTGCTTAGATTTGGAGATCAGTTGAGATCAGGCATAGCCAGGATGGTATGGCCATAAGCGAAGGAGGCTGCAAAGAGAGGGCTATTTAAAGATCAGCCACTATAATCGCAAGTGCTTTATATAAGTAGGGAAGGAAACCCAAAAGCTTACAGCACCTGGTATTCCCAGGCGGTCTCCCATCCAAGTACTAACCAGGCCCAAACCTGCTTAGCTTCCGAGATCAGACGAGATCGGGCATAGCCAGGTTGGTATGGCCGTAAGCGAAGGAGGCTGCAAACTGAAGGCTATTTAAAGATCAGCCACTATAATCGCCAGTGCATTATATAAGTAGGGAAGGAAACCCAAAAGCTTACAGCACCTGGTATTCCCAAAAATACTAACCAAGCCTATTAGATAATTACTGAAAAAAACCAAAAGTACTAACCTGGCCCAAACCTGCTTACATTCTGAGATCGGCATTGACTCTTTTTTTTTTTTTTTTTTGCAAGATTATTGAACAATTAGTGAAAATTTCCAAAAGTACTAACCAGGCCTATTAGATAATTACTGAAAAAATCCAAAAGTACTAACCTGGCCCAAACCTGCTTACATTCTGAGATCGGGCATTGACTCTTTTTTTTTTTTTTTTGCAAGATTATTGGACAATTAGTGAAAATTTCCAAAAGTACTAACCAGGCCTATTAGATAATTACTGAAAAAATCCAAAAGTACTAACCTGGCCCAAACCTGCTAACATTCTGAGGTCGGCCATTGACTCTTTTTTTTTTTTTGCAAGATTATTGGACAATTAGTGAAAATTTCCAAAAGTACTAACCAGGCCTATTAGATAATTACTGAAAAAATCCAAAAGTACTAACCTGGCCCAAACCTGCTTACATTCTGAGATCAGGCATTGACTCTTTTTTTTTTTTTCAAGATTATTGGACAATAAGTGAAAATTTCCAAAAGTACTAACCAGGCCTATTAGATAATTACTGAAAAAAATCCAAAAGTACTAACCTGGCCCAAACCTGCTTACATACTGAGATCGGGCATTGACTCTTTTTTTTTTTTGCAAGATTATTGGACAATTAGTGAAAATTTCCAAAAGAACTAACCAGGCCTATTAGATAATTACTGAAAAAATCCAAAAGTACTAACCGGGCCCAAACCTGCTTAGATTTGGAGATCAGTTGAGATCAGGCATAGCCAGGATGGTATGGCCATAAGCGAAGGAGGCTGCAAAGAGAGGGCTATTTAAAGATCAGCCACTATAATCGCCAGTGCTTTATATAAGTAGGGAAGGAAACCCAAAAGCTTACAGCACCTGGTATTCCCAGGCGGTCTCCCATCCAAGTACTAACCAGGCCCAAACCTGCTTAGCTTCCGAGATCAGACGAGATCGGGCATAGCCAGGTTGGTATAACCGTAAGCGAAGGAGGCTGCAAAGAGAGGGCTATTTAAAGATCAGCCACTATAATCGCTAGTGCTTTATATAAGTAGGGAAGGAAACCCAAAAGCTTACAGCACCTGGTATTCCCAGGCGGTCTCCCATCCAAGTACTAACCAGGCCCAAACCTGCTTAGCTTCCGAGATCAGACGAGATCGGGCATAGCCAGGTTGGTATGGCCGTAAGCGAAGGAGGCTGCAAAGAGAGGGCTATTTAAAGATCAGCCACTATAATCGCCAGTGCATTATATAAGTAGGGAAGGAAACCCAAAAGCTTACAGCACCTGGTATTCCCAAAAGTACTAACCAGGCCTATTAGATAATTACTGAAAAAATCCAAAAGTACTAACCTGGCCCAAACCTGCTTACATTCTGAGATCGGGCATTGACTCTTTTTTTTTTTTTTTGCAAGATTATTGGACAATTAGTGAAAATTTCCAAAAGTACTAACCAGGCCTATTAGATAATTACTGAAAAAATCCAAAAGTACTAACCTGGCCCAAACCTGCTTACATTCTGAGATCGGGCATTGACTCTTTTTTTTTTTTTTTGCAAGATTATTGGACAATTAGTGAAAATTTCCAAAAGTACTAACCAGGCCTGTTAGATAATTACTGAAAAAATCCAAAAGTACTAACCTGGCCCAAACCTGCTTAGATTTGGAGATCAGTTGAGATCAGGCATAGCCAGGATGGTATGGCCATAAGTGAAGGAGGCTGCAAAGAGAGGGCTATTAAAAGATCAGCCACTATAATTTCAAGTGCATTATATAAGTAGGGAAGGAAACCCAAAAGCTTACAGCACCTGGTATTCCCAAAAGTACTAACCAGGCCTATTAGATAATTACTGAAAATTTCCAAAAGTACTAACCAGGCCTATTAGATAATTACTGAAAAAATCCAAAAGTACTAACCTGGCCCAAACCTGCTTACATTCTGAGATCAGGCATTGACTCTTTTTTTTTTTCAAGATTATTGGACAATAAGTGAAAATTTCCAAAAGTACTAACCAGGCCTATTAGATAATTACTGAAAAAAATCCAAAAGTACTAACCTGGCCCAAACCTGCTTACATTCTGAGATCGGGCATTGACTCTTTTTTTTGCAAGATTATTGGACACTTAGTGAAAATTTCCAGAAGTACTAACCAGGCCTATTAGATATTTATTGAAAAAATCCAAAAGTACTAACCTGGCCCAAACCTGCTAACATTCTGAGGTCGGGCATTGACTCTTTTTTTTTTTTTGCAAGATTATTGGACAATTAGTGAAAATTTCCAAAAGTACTGACCAGGCCTATTAGATAATTACTGAAAAAATCCAAAAGTACTAACCTGGCCCAAACCTGCTTAGATTTGGAGATCAGTTGAGATCGGGCATAGCCAGGATGGTATGGCCATAAGCGAAGGAGGCTGCAAAGAGAGGGCTATTTAAAGATCAGCCACTATAATCGCCAGTGCTTTATATAAGTAGGGAAGGAAACCCAAAAGCTTACAGCACCTGGTATTCCCAGGCGGTCTCCAATCCAAGTACTAACCAGGCCCAAACCTGCTTAGCTTCCGAGATCAGACGAGATCGGGCATAGCCAGGCTGGTATGGCCGTAAGCGAAGGAGGCTGCAAAGAGAGGGCTATTTAAAGATCAGCCACTATAATCGCCAGTGCATTATATAAGTAGGGAAGGACCCCCAAAAGCTTACAGCACCTGGTATTCCCAAAAGTACTAACCAGGCCTATTAGATAATTACTGAAAAAATCCAAAAGTAGTAACCTGGCCCAAACCTGCTTACATTCTGATCTCGGGCATTGACTCTTTTTTTTTTTTTTTTGCAAGATTATTGGACAATTAGTGAAAATTTCCAAAAGTACTAACCAGGCCTATTAGATAATTACTGAAAAAATCCAAAAGTACTAACCTGGCCCAAACCTGCTTACATTCTGAGATCGGGCATTGACTCTTTTATGTTTTTTTTTTGCAAGATTATTGGACAATTAGTGAAAATTTCCAAAAGAACTAACCAGGCCTATTAGATAATTACTGAAAAAATCCAAAAGTACTAACCGGGCCCAAACCTGCTTAGATTTGGAGATCAGTTGAGATCAGGCATAGCCAGGATGGTATGGCCATAAGCGAAGGAGGCTGCAAAGAGAGGGCTATTTAAAGATCAGCCACTATAATCGCCAGTGCTTTATATAAGTAGGGAAGGAAACCCAAAAGCTTACAGCACCTGGTATTCCCAGGCGGTCTCCCATCCAAGTACTAACCAGGCCCAAACCTGCTTAGCTTCCGAGATCAGACAAGATCGGGCATAGCCAGGTTGGTATGGCCGTAAGCGAAGGAGGCTGCAAAGAGAGGGCTATTTAAAGATCAGCCACTATAATCGCCAGTGTTTTATATAAGTAGGGAAGGAAACCCAAAAGCTTACAGCACCTGGTATTCCCAGGCGGTCTCCCATCCAAGTACTAACCAGGCCCAAACCTGCTTAGCTTCCGAGATCAGACGAGATCGGGCATAGCCAGGTTGGTATGG
>NC_081763.1:1842500-1845000 GCF_963082965.1 Carassius carassius
CTCTTTTTTTTGCAAGATTATTGGACACTTAGTGAAAATTTCCAGAAGTACTAACCAGGCCTATTAGATATTTATTGAAAAAATCCAAAAGTACTAACCTGGCCCAAACCTGCTAACATTCTGAGGTCGGGCATTGACTCTTTTTTTTTTTTTGCAAGATTATTGGACAATTAGTGAAAATTTCCAAAAGTACTGACCAGGCCTATTAGATAATTACTGAAAAAATCCAAAAGTACTAACCTGGCCAGAACCTGCTTACATTCTGAGATCGGGCATTGACTCTTTTTTTTTTTTTTTGCAAGATTATTGGACAATAAGTGAAAATTTCCAAAAGTACTAACCAGGCCTATTAGATAATTACTGAAAAAATCCAAAAGTACTAACCTGGCCCAAACCTGCTTACATTCTGAGATCGGGCATTGACTCTTTTTTTTTTTTTTTGCAAGATTATTGGACAATTAGTGAAAATTTCCAAAAGTACTAACCAGGCCTATTAGATAATTGCTGAAAAATTCCAAAAGTACTAACCTGGCCCAAACCTGCTAACATTCCGAGGTCGGGCATTGACTCTTTTTTTTTTTTTTTTGCAAGATTATTGGACAATTAGTGAAAATTTCCAAAAGTACTAACCAGGCCTATTAGATAATTACTGAAAAAATCCAAAAGTACTAACCTGGCCCAAACCTGCTTACATTCTGAGATCGGGCATTGACTCTTTTTTTTTTTTTTTTGCAAGATTATTGGACAATTAGTGAAAATTTCCAAAAGTACTAACCAGGCCTATTAGATAATTACTGGAAAAATCCAAAAGTACTAACCTGGCCCAAACCTGCTTAGATTTGGAGATTAGTTGAGATCGGGCATAGCCAGGATGGTATGGCCATAAGCGAAGGAGGCTGCAAAGAGAGGGCTATTTAAAGATCAGCCACTATAATCGCCAGTGCTTTATATAAGTAGGGAAGGAAACCCAAAAGCTTACAGCACCTGGAATTCCCAGGCGGTCTCCCATCCAAGTACTAACCAGGCCCAAACCTGCTTAGCTTCCGAGATCAGATGAGATCGGGCATAGCCAGGTTGGTATGGCCGTAAGCGAAGGAGGCTGCAAAGAGAGGGCTATTTAAAGATCAGCCACTATAATCGCCAGTGCATTATATAAGTAGGGAAGGAAACTCAAAAGCTTACAGCACCTGGTATTCCCAAAAGTACTAACCAGGCCTATTAGATAATTACTGAAAAATCCAAAAGTACTAACCTGGCCCAAACCTGCTTACATTTTGAGATCAGGCATTGACTCTTTTTTTTTTTTTTTTGCAAGATTATTTGACAATTAGTGAAAATTTCCAAAAGTACTAACCAGGCCTATTAGATAATTACTGAAAAAATCCAAAAGTACTAACCTGGCCCAAACCAGCTTAGATTTGGAGATCAGACGAGATCGGGCATAGCCAGGTTGGTATGGCCGTAAGCGAAGGAGGCTGCAAAGAGAGGGCTATTTAAAGATCAGCCACTATAATCGCCAGTGCATTATATAAGTAGGGAAGGAAACCCAAAAGCTTACAGCACCTGGTATTCCCAAAAGTACTAACCAGGCCTATTAGATAATTACTGAAAAAATCCAAAAGTACTAACCTGGCCCAAACCTGCTTACATTCTGAGATCGGGCATTGACTCTTTTTTTTTTTTTTTTGCAAGATTATTGGACAATTAGTGAAAATTTCCAAAAGTACTAACCAGGCCTATTAGATAATTACTGAAAAAATCCAAAAGTACTAACCTGGCCCAAACCTGCTTACATTCTGAGATCGGGCATTGACTCTTTTTTTTGCAAGATTATTGGACAATTAGTGAAAATTTCCAGAAGTACTAACCAGGCCTATAAGATATTTATTGAAAAAATCCAAAAGTACTAACCTGGCCCAAACCTGCTAACATTCTGAGGTCGGGCATTGACTCTTTTTTTTTTTTGCAAGATTATTGGACAATTAGTGAAAATTTCCAAAAGTACTGACCAGGCCTATTAGATAATTACTGAAAAAATCCAAAAGTACTAACCTGGCCCAAACCTGCTTACATTCTGAGACCGGGTATTGACTATTTTTTTTTTTTTTTTTTTGCAAGATTATTGGACAATTAGTGAAAATTTTCAAAAGTACTAACCAGGCCTATTAGATAATTACTGAAAAAATCCAAAAGTACTAACCTGGCCCAAACCTGCTTACATTCTGAGATCGGGCATTGACTCTTTTTTTTTTTTTTGCAAGATTATTGGACAATTAGTGAAAATTTCCAAAAGTACTAACCAGGCCTATTAGATAATTACTGAAAAAATCCAAAAGTACTAACCTGGCCCAAACCTGCTTAGATTTGGAGATCAGTTGAGATCGGGCAAAGCCAGGATGGTATGGCCATAAGCGAAGGAGGCTGCAAAGAGAGGGCTATTTAAAGATCAGCCACTATAATCGCCAGTGCTTTATATAAGTAGGGAAGGAAACCCAAAAGC
>NC_081763.1:1850000-1857500 GCF_963082965.1 Carassius carassius
CCTAAAGTACTAACCAGGCCTATTAGATAATTACTGAAAAAATCCAAAAGTACTAACCTGGCCCAAACCTGCTTACATTCTGAGATCGGGCATTGACTCTTTTTTTTTTTTTTTGCAAGATTATTTGACAATTATTGAAAATTTCCTAAAGTACTAAACAGGCCTATTAGATAATTACTGAAAAAAATCCAAAAGTACTAACCTGGCCCAAACCTGCTTACATTCTGAGATCGGGCATTGAGTCTTTTTTTTTTTTTTTTTTTTTTTTTTGCAAGATTATTGGACAATTATCAATCAATCAATCAATCAACATTTATTTGTATAGCGCTTTACAACAACTGTCAGGTATCCAAAGTGCTTCACATCATAGAATACAATAAACATCATATCATACAATAAATACATATAACAAAAAAGAAAACAGCAAGAGGGAAATTGTGTCACCACTACTATGTATTAAAAGCCATCCTAAACAGGTGGGTTTTAAGTTTAGACCTAAAAAGAGTTTCATCTGCAGTTGTACGGATATCAGGGGGTAACTTGTTCCAAAGTCTTGGGGCAGCAACTGCAAACGCCTGATCACCCCAACGCTTGTACTTTGACCTTGGGACTTCTAAAACCAGTTGATTTGAAGACCGTAACGACCGGCTGTGCTCACGCAGGGTTAAAATCTCACTTATGTACTCCGGTGCTCGGCCATTTAGGGCCTTAAAAACGAACAACAAAATCTTAAAATCTATTCTAAACTGTACTGGAAGCCAGTGTAAGGAATAGAGGACAGGAGTAATGTGTACACGCTTAGGTGTATTTGTTAAAAACCGAGCGGCAGCATTTTGCACAAGTTGAAGTCGTGCAATAGAGCCTTGACTTAAACCTACATAGAGAGCATTACAATAATCCAACCTCGAACTAATAAAAGCATGAATCACCTTTTCTAGATCATGCCTATTAAGAAAAGGCTTAACTTTAGCTAGAAGACGAAGCTGAAAAAAACTCATTTTGACAATATTGCTGATTTGCTTGTCAAATTTCATGTCGCAATCAAAAGTAACCCCTAAATTTCTGACAGCAGGTTTAAGGTATGGAGCCAAAGCCCCCAAAGTCACCGCTGAACCGTTTGGGTTGCCGAAGATGATACACTCCGTTTTTTCATTATTTAAACTAAGAAAATTTTGTGACAACCACATCCTAATATCATCGATACAACTAAGTAGGGAGTCTAGTGCGACATTATCATTCGGTTTTAAAGGCAAATAAATCTGCAAGTCATCAGCATAACAGTGAAAGGATAGATTGTGCTTTCCTATAATACTCCCTAACGGCAACATATATAAAGAAAACAAGATTGGGCCAAGAATTGAACCCTGGGGTACCCCACAAGAAAGAGGAGCAGCCGACGAGGAGCATTCACCAATCATAACAGAGAAGCTCCTATCTGCTAAATAGGAGCTAAACCATTGAAGTGCCAAACCTCGAATGCCCACACAATGCTCAAGACGAGAGAGGAGGACTGCATGGTCCACCGTATCGAACGCTGCTGTGAGGTCCAAAAGCACTAACACAGCAGGACTCCCGGCATCCACAGACAAGGCAATATCATTATGTACTCTTAGCAGTGCAGACTCGGTACTGTGACGTGATCTAAAACCAGACTGAAATTTTTCGAGGACAGAATTTTTCTGCATAAAGGCTTGTAACTGTATAAAAACAACTTTTTCCAAAACCTTTGACAGAAAAGGCAGATGAGAAACTGGTCTAAAGTTAGATAACACTGAAGGGTCAAGATTTGGTTTCTTAAGTAGGGGCCTGACCACAGCATGTTTAAATGCAGCTGGGACACAACCTAGACTAAGACACAAATTAATTAAAGTGAGTAAACTTGACCCAATGGCGGTATTAAAAACTTCTTTCACTATCCTGGCTGGGACAATGTCTAACGGACAGTTGGTGGGTTTCATGTGCTGCACTACCTCAGAAAGCAGTGTAAGTGAAACTGGCTTAAAATCCTCAAAAACAGCAGAAAGCACCGGAGCAGCAGGTACAAACACGTTAAAATTAGCACTGCAGTTTTGCCTGACAGCTGCTACTTTGTCCGTAAAATAACCAAGAAATTTCTCACATGTACTAACTGAAACCTCTGTCGGATCAGAGGTGCATGGATTCAACACAGAGTTAATGGTATTAAATAAAACTCTAGGTTCATGACAACTGCTATTTATGACTGAAGAAAGATAGTGCATCTTCGCCGCCTTCACAGCCTTCTGGTATGTGGCTAGGCTGTCTCTTAATAAACCTAGTGGAGAAAATAATTTGTCCTTTTTCCACTTTCGTTCGGCTTGCCTACAGTGTTGCCTAAGGGCCCTTGTGGTGTCATTTAGCCAAGGATCCACCTTAGGTTTAATAGATTTAGTCCGAAAAGGGGCAATAGAGTCTAGAATTTCAGTGCTTGTGGAGAGAAACACAGAAAGAATATTATCTGGGGATGAAGGAGAGACCAGACCATTCATAGCATAAAACTGTGAGCCCATAAACACAGAAGCAAACTCTACACCTACAGAGGGTGTGATGCAGCGGCGTCTAGAGGCTGAGGAGACAGGTTTACTAGTGGGTGGTGGAATACTGATCTCAAATCTAATGGGGAAGTGATCTGAGATACCAGATTCTGTTATTTCTTCAAGTGAAACTGAGAGCCCGTGTGAAATAATGAGATCCAACGTGTGGCCAAGTTGATGTGTCGGACCTTCCACACATTGATTTAAGCCAAAAGAACTTAAAAGAGTTTTAAAATCATGAGCAAGTGGGTTTGAGGGACAACACACATGGATATTGAAATCCCCACAAACCAAAAGCTTATCATATTTAGGAACAACATCAGCTAAAAACTCAGAGAACTCGTGCATAAAATCTTTGTTTGGCTTTGGTGGGCGATAAATAACTGCAAACAATACAGGATAATCTAGATCAGCCACAAACAGCTGAAGTTCAAAACTATTATAGACAAGTGCAGGTAGTAACCGGCATCTGTACTCATTTTTGAAGAGCGTGGCCAGCCCACCGCCTCGACCTGACACTCGTGGGGAGTTGTAGAAAGAGCAGCCAGGGGGGAGGAGCTCCGAGAAGGCGCTGTCATCACCTGGTTTCAACCATGTTTCCGTCAACAACAAAAAGTCCAGAGCGTTTGTCATAAAATAGTCATTCAATATAAAAGTCTTATTTGTAAGTGACCTAGTGTTGATCAGCGCCATGTGAATTGAGCGCCTTTCAGTCCGTTGGGAAGCACGACTGAGCGGGCGGAGATTCCCAAGCACGCAGCCTCGCTTGGAGGAGTGCTTCCTGTTCCAGTAGCGGGGAGATGGGCACTCGGAGCCCGGTACAATCGACCGGAGCCACCGGTAATTGCATGCCAAAGAACGCACATTGCAGCCGATGAACCCAGCTGACGACCCAAAACACGGATGACCCCGATCGCAGGTGGAGGATGATGTCAGGTACGCTCTGAGCCTGACACGTATTCCGCCTCTCTTCCCGCGTTTCCTGCGGCGATTTCTGCGGAGTGGCAGGCAGGGTTCACGCCATAGATAGGCAGGTATGGACGCGATGAAAGGCGGCAGCGTGGCTGACTGACCAACAGAGCCATAGATCGGCACTTTCTCCACAGAGTTACATATACTTAACAAAGTCAGGCGGTCATACACCAGCAACGGTGACACATTTCGAGTGACAAGCAGTAGAAACAGGCAAATTAGCAATAATCCCAGCAAAGGTAAACGGCGAGCCACACACTGCGGCGCCATTTTTCAAAACAGTGAAAATAAGTGAAAATTTCCTAAAGTACTAACCAGGCCTATTAGATAATTACTGAAAAAATCCAAAAGTACTAACCTGGCCCAAACCTGCTTACATTCTGAGATTGGGTATTGACTCTTTTTTGTTTTTTTACAAGATTATTAGACAATTAGTGAATTTTTCCAAAAGTACTAACCAGGCCTATTAGATATTTACTGAAAAAATCCAAAAGTACTAACCTGGCCCAAACCTGCTAACATTCTGAGGTCGGGCATTGACTTTTTTTTGTTTTTTTTGCAAGATTATTGGACAATTAGTGAAAATTTCCAAAAGTACTAACCAGGCCTATTAGATAATTACTGAAAAAATCCAAAAGTACTAACCTGGCCCAAACCTGCTTACATTCTGAGATCGGGCATTGACTCTTTTTTTTTTTTTTTGCAAGATTATTGGACAATTAGTGAAAATTTCCAAAAGTACTAACCAGGCCTATTAGATAATTACTGAAAAAATCCAAAAGTACTAACCTGGCCCAAACCTGCTTACATTCTGAGATCGGGCATTGACTCTTTTTTTTTTTTTTTTTGCAAGATTATCGGACAATTAGTGAAAATTTTAAAAATTACTAACCAGGCCTATTAGATAATTACTGAAAAAATCCAAAAGTACTAACCTGGCCCAAACCTGCTTACATTCTGAGATCGGGCATTGACTCTTTTTTTTTTTTTTTTTTTGCAAGATTATTGGGCAATTAGTGAAAATTTCCAAAAGTACTAACCAGCCCTATTAGATAATTACTGAAAAAATCCAAAAGTACTAACCTGGCCCAAACCTACTTACATTCTGAGATCGGGCATTGACTCTTTTTTTTTTTTTTGCAAGATTATTGGACAATTAGTGAAAATTTCCAAAAGTACTAACCAGGCCTATTAGATAATTACTGAAAAAATCCAAAAGTACTAACCTGGCCCAAACCTGTTTAGATTTGGAGATCAGTTGAGATCGGGCATAGCCAGGATGGTATGGCCATAAGCGAAGGAGGCTGCAAAGAGAGGGCTATTTAAAGATCAGCCACTATAATCGGCAGTGCTTTATATAAGTAGGGAAGGAAGCCCAAAAGCTTACAGCACCTGGTATTCCCAGGAAGTCTCCCATTTAAGTACTAACCAGGCCCGAACCTGCTTAGCTTCCGAGATCAGACGAGATCGGGAATAGCCAGGTTTGTATGGCCGTAAGCGAAGGAGGCTGCAAAGAGAGGGCTATTTAAAGATCAGCCACTATAATCGCCAGTGCTTTATATATGTAGGGAAGGAAACCCAAAAGCTTACAGCACCTGGTATTCCCAGGCGGTCTCCCATCCAAGTACTAAGCAGGCCCAATCCTGCTTAGCTTCCGAGATCAGACGAGATCGGGAATAGCCAGGTTGGTATGGCCGTAAGCGAAGGAGGCTGCAAAGAGAGGGCTATTTAAAGATCAGCCAGTATAATCGCCAGTGCTTTATATAAGTAGGGAAGGAAACCCAAAAGCTTACAGCACCTGGTATTCCCAGGCGGTCTCCCATCCAAGTACTAACCAGGCCCAAACCTGCTTAGCTTCCGAGATCAGACGAGATCGGGAATAGCCAGGTTGGTATGGCCGTAAGCGAAGGAGGCTGCAAAGAGAGGGCTATTTAAAGATCAGCCACTATAATCGCCAGTGCTTTATATAAGTAGGGAAGGAAACCCAAAAGCTTACAGCACCTGGTATTCCCAAAAGTACTAACCAGGCCTATTAGATAATTACTGAAAAAATCCAAAAGTACTAACCTGGCCCAAACCTGCTTACATTCTGAGATCGGGCATTGACTCTTTTTTGTTTTTTTACAAGATTATTAGACAATTAGTGAATTTTTCCAAAAGTACTAACCTGGCCCAAACCTGCATACATTCTGAGATCGGGCATTGACTCTTTTTTTTTTTTTTATTGCAAGATTATTGGACAATTAGTGAAAATTTCCAAAAGTACTAACCAGGCCTATTAGATAATTACTGAAAAAATCCAAAAGTACTAACCTGGCCCAAACCTGCTTACATTCTGAGATCGGGCATTGACTCTTTTTTTTTTTTTTTTTGCAAGATTATCGGACAATTAGTGAAAATTTTAAAAATTACTAACCAGGCCTATTAGATAATTACTGAAAAAATCCAAAAGTACTCACCTGGCCCAAACCTGCTTAGATTTGGAAATCAGTTGAGATCGGGCATAGCCAGGATGGTATGGCCATAAGGGAAGGAGGCTGCAAAGAGAGGGCTATTTAAAGATCAGCCACTATAATCGCCAGTGCTTTATATAAGTAGGGAAGGAAACCCAAAAGCTTACAGCACCTGGTATTCCCAAAAGTACTAACCAGGCCTATTAGATAATTACTGAAAAAATCCAAAAGTACTAACCTGGCCCAAACCTGCTTACATTCTGAGATCGGGCATTGACTCTTTTTTTTTTTTTTTTTTTGCAAGATTATTGGACAATTAGTGAAAATTTCCAAAAGTACTAACCAGGCCTGTTAGATAATTACTGAAAAAATCCAAAAGTACTAACCTGGCCCAAACCTGCTTAGATTTGGAGATCAGTTGAGATCAGGCATAGCCTGGATGGTATGGCCGTAAGCGAAGGAGGCTGCAAAGAGAGGGCTATTTAAAGATCAGCCACTATAATCGCCAGTGCATTATATAAGTAGGGAAGGAAACCCAAAAGCTTACAGCACCTGGTATTCCCAAAAGTACTATCCAGGCCTATTAGATAATTACTGAAAAAATCCAAAAGTACTAACCTGGCCCAAACCTGCTTACATTCTGAGATCGGGCATTGACTCTTTTTTTTTTTTTTTTTGCAAGATTATTGGACAATTAGTGAAAATTTCCAAAAGTACTAACCAGGCCTATTAGATAATTACTGAAAAAATCCAAAAGTACTAACCTGGCCCAAACCTGCTTAGATTTGGAGTTCAGTTGAGATCAGGCATAGCCAGGATGGTATGGCCATAAGCGAAGGAGGCTGCAAAGAGAGGGCTATTTAAAGATCAGCCACTATAATCGCCAGTGCTTTATATAAGTAGGGAAGGAAACCCAAAAGCTTACAGCACCTGGTATTCCCAAAAGTACTAACCAGGCCTATTAGATAATTACTGAAAAAATCCAAAAGTACTAACCTGGCCCAAACCTGCTTACATTCTGAGATCGGGCATTGACTCTTTTTTTTTTTTTTTTTTTGCAAGATTATTGGACAATTAGTAAAAATTTCCAAAAGAACTAACCAGGCCTGTTAGATAATTACTGAAAAAATCCAAAAGTACTAACCTGGCCCAAACCTGCTTAGATTTGGAGATCAGTTGAGATCAGGCATAGCCTGGATGGTATGGCCATAAGCGAAGGAGGCTGCAAAGAGAGGGCTATTAAAAGATCACCCAGTATAATCGCCAGTGCATTATATAAGTAGGGAAGGAAACCCAAAAGCTTACAGCACCTGGTATTCCCAAAAGTACTAACCAGGCCTATTAGATAATTACTGAAAAAATCCAAAAGTACTAACCTGGCCCAAACCTGCTTACATTCTGAGATCGGGCATTGACTCTTTTTTTTTTTTTTTGCAAGATTATTGGACAATTAGTGAAAATTTCCAAAAGTACTAACCAGGCCTATTAGATAATTACTGAAAAAATCCAAAAGTACTAACCTG
>NC_081763.1:1877500-1880000 GCF_963082965.1 Carassius carassius
ACCTAGAAGTCCATTACAATAGTCCAGTCTAGAGGTCATGAAAGCATGAACTAGCTTTTCTGCATCAGAAACAGATAACATGTTTCGTAGCTTGGCAATGTTTCTAAGATGGAAGAATGCGGTTTTTGTAACATTGGAAATATGATTTTCAAAAGACAAATTGCTGTCCAATATAACACCCAGATTTCTGACTGTAGAGGAAGTAACAGTACATCCGTCTAGTTGCAGATTGTAATCTACAAGATTCTGTGTGGTGTTTTTTGGTCCAATAATTAATATCTCTGTCTTATCCGAATTTAATTGGAGAAAATGATTTGTCATCCAATCTTTTACATTTTTAACACACTCTGTTAGCTTAGATAATTGGGAAGTTTCATCTGGTCTCGTTGAAATATATAGCTGAGTATCATCAGCATAACAGTGGAAGCTAATTCCATATTTTCTAATAATATTACCAAGGGGCAACATGTATATTGAAAATAGAAGGGGACCTAGGACGGATCCTTGTGGCACTCCATATTTTACTGATGATAAATGAGATGACACCCCATTTAAGTAAACAAAATGGTAGCGATCGGACAGGTAGGATCTAAACCATCTTAGAGCCTGCCCTTGAATACCTGTATAGTTTTGTAATCGATCTATGAGTATGTCATGATCTATGGTGTCGAACGCAGCACTAAGATCAAGTAAGACTAGAAATGAGATGCAGCCTTGATCTGACGCAAGAAGCAGGTCATTTGTAATTTTAACAAGTGCAGTTTCTGTGCTATGGTGGGGCCTAAAACCTGACTGAAATTCTTCATACAGATCATTTTTATGCAGGAAGGTGCTCAATTGAGCAGACACAACTTTTTCTAAAATATTAGACATAAATGGAAGATTTGAAATAGGCCTATAATTTGCCAGTACACTAGGATCTAGTTTTGGTTTCTTAATAAGAGGCTTGATAACCGCCAGCTTGAATGGTTTTGGGACGTGACCTAAAGATAACGACGAGTTAATGATATTGAGAAGCGGTTCTTCGGCTACAGGTAACAGCTCTTTTAGTAATTTAGTGGGTACAGGATCTAATAAACATGTTGTTGGTTTAGATACAGTGATAAGTTTATTTAGCTCTTCCTGTCCTATATTTGTAAAGCACTGCAGTTTATCTTTGGGTGCGATGGATGAAACTGAAGTGTTAGACGCTGTAGAATCTACATTTGCTATTGTATTTCTAATGTTATCTATTTTATCAGTGAAGAAATTCATAAAGTCATTACTATTTAACGTTGGTGGAATATTTGAATCAGGTGGCGTCTGGTAATTAGTTAATTTAGCCACTGTGCTAAATAAAAACCTTGGATTGTTTTGGTTATTTTCAATGAGTTTGTGGATATGCTCTGCCCTAGCAGTTTTTAGAGCCTGTCTATACCTGGACATACTGTTTTTCCATGCAGTTTTAAAAACTTCCAAGTTAGTTTTTCTCCATTTGCGTTCAAGACTACGAGTTACTTTCTTGAGAGAGTGAGTATTACTGTTATACCATGGCACAGTACGTTTTTCTCTAACCTTTTTCAATTTGATGGGGGCAACAGCTTCTAATGTATTAGAGAAAATAGTGCCCATGTTGTCAGTAATTTCGTCTAATTCATGTGTATTTTTGGGTACAAATAGCAGTTGAGATAGATCAGGCAGGTTATTTGCGAATCTGTCTTTGGTGGCTGGAACAATAGTTCTGCCCAGACGGTAACGCTGAGACATATAGTTAATATCAGTTATACGCAGCATGCACGATACAAGGAAATGGTCTGTAATATCATCACATTGGGGTACAATATCTATAGCAGTAAGATCGATTCCATGCGATATAATTAGATCTAGTGTATGATTAAAACGATGAGTGGGCCCGGTGACATTTTGCTTGACTCCAAAGGAGTTTATTAGGTCAGTAAACGCAAGTCCTAATGTATCATTTGCATTATCAACGTGAATATTAAAATCTCCCATGATTAGCGCCTTATCAACTGTAACTAGAAGGTCTGAGAGGAAATCTGCAAATTCTTTTAGGAATTCTGTATACGGCCCTGGTGGTCTATACACAGTAGCCAGAGCAAAAGATACATTAGACTTCTTTTGCATGTCTGACAGTGTAACATTTAGCAGAAGTATTTCAAAAGAGTTAAACCTGTATCCTGTTTTCTGGGTAACATTGAGAATATCACTATATATTGTTGCAACACCTCCTCCACGACCAGTCTGACGGGGCTCATGCTTATAACAGTAGTTTGGTGGAGTAGACTCATTTAGACCAAAATAATCATTTGGTTTTAGCCAGGTTTCAGTCAAGCAGAGTACATCAAAACTATTTTCTGTGATCATTTCATTTACAATAACTGCTTTGGGTGTGAGTGATCTAATATTTATGAGCCCAAACTTTAAAAATTGTTTTTGTTCATTTACTTTACATTTTTCTGGTTTAATTACGATGAGATTTTTTCTAGATCCTACATTATAT
>NC_081763.1:1882500-1885000 GCF_963082965.1 Carassius carassius
AAAGAGAGGGCTATTTAAAGATCAGCCACTATAATCGCCAGTGCTTTATATAAGTAGGGAAGGAAACCCAAAAGCTTACAGCACCTGGTATTCCCAGGCGGTCTCCCAACCAAGTACTAACCAGGCCCAAACCTGCTTAGCTTCCGAGATCAGACGAGATCGGGCATAGCCAGGTTGGTATGGCCGTAAGCGAAGGAGGCTGCAAAGAGAGGGCTATTTAAAGATCAGCCACTATAATCGCCAGTGCATTATATAAGTAGGGAAGGAATCCCAAAAGCCTACAGCACCTGGTATTCCCAAAAGTACTAACCAGGCCTATTAGATAATTACTGAAAAAATCCAAAAGTACTAACCTGGCCCAAACCTGCTTACATTCTGAGATCGGGCATTGACTTTTTTTTTTTTTTTTTTTGCAAGATTATTGGACAATTAGTGAAAATTTCCAAAAGTACTAACCAGGCCTATTAGATAATTACTGAAAAAATCCAAAAGTACTAACCTGGCCCAAACCTGCTTACATTCTGAGATCGGGCATTGACTCTTTTTTTTTTTTTTTTGCAAGATTATTGGACAATTAGTGAAAATTTCCAAAAGTACTAACCAGGCCTATTAGATAATTACTGAAAAAATCCAAAAGTACTAACCTGGCCCAAACCTGCTTAGATTTGGAGATCAGTTGAGATCGGGCATAGCCAGGATGGTATGGCCATAAGCGAAGGAGGCTGCAAAGAGAGGGCTATTAAAAGATCACCCACTATAATCGCCAGTGCATTATATAAGTAGGGAAGGAAACCCAAAAGCTTACAGCACCTGGTATTCCCAAAAGTACTAACCAGGCCTATCAGATAATTACTGAAAAAATCCAAAAGTACTAACCTGGCCCAAACCTGCTTACATTCTGAGATCGGGCATTGACTTTTTTTTTTTTTTTTTTGCAAGATTATTGGACAATTAGTGAAAATTTCCAAAAGTACTAACCAGGCCTATTAGATAATTACTGAAAAAATCCAAAAGTACTAACCTGGCCCAAACCTGCTTAGATTTGGAGATCAGACGAGATCGGGCATAGCCAGGAGTGTATGGCCATAAGCGAAGGAGGCTGCAAAGAGAGGGCTATTTAAAGATCAGCCACTATAATCGCCAGTGCTTTATATAAGTAGGGAAGGAAACCCAAAAGCTTACAGCACCTGGTATTCCCAGGCGGTCTCCCAACCAAGTACTAACCAGGCCCAAACCTGCTTAGCTTCCGAGATCAGACGAGATCGGGCATAGCGAGGTTGGTATGGCCGTAAGCGAAGGAGGCTGCAAAGAGAGGGCTATTTAAAGATCAGCCACTATAATCGCCAGTGCATTATATAAGTAGGGAAGGAAACCCAAAAGCTTACAGCACCTGGTATTCCCAAAAGTACTAACCAGGCCTATCAGATAATTACTGAAAAAATCCAAAAGTACTAACCTGGCCCAAACCTGCTTACATTCTGAGATCGGGCATTGACTTTTTTTTTTTTTTTTTTTGCAAGATTATTGGACAATTAGTGAAAATTTCCAAAAGTACTAACCAGGCCTATTAGATAATTACTGAAAAAATCCAAAAGTACTAACCTGGCCCAAACCTGCTTAGATTTGGAGATCAGTTGAGATCGGGCATAGCCAGGAGTGTATGGCCATAAGCGAAGGAGGCTGCAAAGAGAGGGCTATTTAAAGATCAGCCACTATAATCGCCAGTGCTTTATTTAAGTAGGGAAGGAAACCCAAAAGCTTACAGCACCTGGTATTCCCAGGCGGTCTGCCAACCAAGTACTAACCAGGCCCAAACCTGCTTAGCTTCCGAGATCAGATGAGATCGGGCATAGCCAGGTTGGTATGGCCGTAAGCGAAGGAGGCTGCAAAGAGAGGGCTATTTAAAGATCAGCCACTATAATCGCCAGTGCATTATATAAGTAGGGAAGGAAACCCAAAAGCTTACAGCACCTGGTATTCCCAAAAGTACTATCCAGGCCTATTAGATAATTACTGAAAAAATCCAAAAGTACTAACCTGGCCCAAATCTGCTTACATTCTGAGATCGGGCATTGACTCTTTTTTTTTTTTTTTTTGCAAGATTATTGGACAATTAGTGAAAATTCCCAAAAGTACTAACCAGGCCTATTAGATAATTACTGAAAAAATCCAAAAGTACTAACCTGGCCCAAACCTGCTTACATTCTGAGATCGGGCATTGACTCTTTTTTTTTTTTTTGCAAGATTATTGGACAATTAGTGAAAATTTCCAAAAGTACTAACCAGGCCTATTAGATAATTACTGAAAAAATCCAAAAGTACTAACCTGGCCCAAACCTGCTAACATTCTGAGGTCGGGCATTGACTCTTTTTTTTTTTTTCAAGATTATTGGACAATTAGTGAAAATTTCCAAAAGTACTAACCAGGCCTATTAGATAATTACTGAAAAAATCCAAAAGTACTAACCTGGCCCAAACCTGCTTAGATTTGGAGATCAGA
>NC_081763.1:1890000-1895000 GCF_963082965.1 Carassius carassius
CCATCCCTCCCTCTTCTGGTTTTCCTATCAGCGTATTGTACGCTATCCTTGGAGGCTTTTTTTCCCATAAAAATTCTAAAATACTCTTTTTTATTCTCTTAAAAACCCAGTTTGGCAATGGCATCACATGTAATTTGTACCACATTTTTGATAACATTAACATGTTTACAATTAAAATTTTTCCTTTCAAACTTAAAAACCTGTTTCTCCAAAAAATCAGTCTCCTATCCATCCCTCCCAATGTCTCATCCCACATATTATCAACAGTTTCCTTCTCATTCTTTGCTAACCCCGCTCCTAAAATCCTCATTTCTTGTACCTCTAGGAATTTAACAACCCCCGTTAAAACCTCTGACCTTCCGAACTTCATATATACTGTTTTTTCTTCATTTATTTTTGCACCTGATCCCTCACAATAGCATTTCATTTTTTCCATTACTTCTTTAACACTTTCTATATTTTCAACAATAATTGTGGTATCATCAGCATACTGGAATATTTTAGTCAGTTCCTCTTTTTCTTCTAGTTTTATTCCCTTTATTTTTTTCTCTCTGTTTATTAAAAGCCCTAATGGTTCAGCCACCAAAGAATATAACTTCGCTGACAGTGGACACCCTTGTCTTATAGACCTTAAAACTTTAAAAGGTTCCGTTAAAAAACCATTACATTTAACTTTTGTTAAAATATCGCTGTATAAAACTGAGATCCATTTTATAAAATTCTCTCCAAAACCAAATTGTTTTAAAACCGCCAATAAAAACCCATGCTCCACTCTGTCAAAAGCCTTCTCGAAATCCATGCTTATTATATATGCCTCCTTTCCTTTTTCTTTTATGTACCCCATTATATCTCTTATGCTACTCGTGATATCTGCTATGTCCCTCCCCTTTACTCCATATGCCTGGTTAGTCTCTATTATGTTTGGCATTATATTTTTTAATCTGTTCGCTAAAACCCTGGCTAAAATTTTAAAATCTGTGTTTAACATTGTAATGGGCCTAAAATTCCTCAGTTCCGCTTTGTCTCCTTTTCTCTTGTAGATTATTTTCATTAAGCCTAAGCCCATTCTTGGGTGTACTCTTTCTTTTTTAAAAACCTCTTCATAGACTTCTTTTAAAATCGGGCTTCCTTTTTCTTTAAAAACCTTATAAAACTCACTTCCAATACCATCTATTCCTGGGCTTTTCTTCACACTTAGCTGATTTATTGCTTGTATAATTTCCGCAGTTGTTATTCCCTTATCACATTCCTTTTTATCTCCCTCACCGACTTTTCGTGTTATCTGTTGTAACAAAATGTTCCTTTTTTCCTCATCCCCTTCCTCTGATCTAAAAAGTTCTTCATAATATGTGCTTATTTCCTTTAAAATTCCCTCCGTGCTTAAAACAACTTGTCCTTCCTTATTCCTAAGTTCTTTAATTATTCCCGCCTTCGCCCTGCTTTTCTCAAGGTTAAAAAAGAATCTACTACATTTTTCCCCTTCTACTGTATATTTAGCTTTACTTCTTAACGTTGCCCCTTTATATTTTCCTTCTTCGATTTTCCTCAACTTTTCCTCCACTTCAATTACTCTTTGCACGTTTACTTCATTTTTATTTAACTCCTCTCTTAACGTCTTTCTTATTTCTTGTTCCTTTGTTCTTTTTACCTTTTGTAACAATTTACAGTAATTCATTACATATTTCTTTATGTCATATTTCATGTTTTCCCACCATTGCCTTTTATCTTCTATGTACATCAAGTCTTTTTTCCCCTCATCTAATTTATTTTCTATCTCTTTTTTAAAACTCTCTTCCTTTAAAACTTCAGTGTTTAAAATCCATACCCCTGGTCCCCTCATTTCCTTTTTAAAATCATTCTCATTTGCACCATTTTGTGATCACTTAAAGTCGTTTCTTTATAAAACACTCCATCAATAAAACATTCCAAATTCCTAGTACTTAAAAAGTAGTCTATTCTAGTTTGACACATAAAATTCCCTACCAGCTGTCTTCTTGTAAATTCCCTCTTTTTCTCATTTCTTTCTCTCCACACATCAATCATGTTCTTCTCCTCCATCAATGAAATTAACTCCTTTCTTCCCCCATCCGATTTAAAAACCATTCCGTTAGCCATATCCATTTTACTAAAAACAGTGTTAAAATCCCCCGCAATTATTACCCTCTTCCATTTTTCCATTAATTCAGCTATTACATTAAAATATTTTTTCTTTTCTATTTCTTCATTTGGAGCATGTACGTTTACTCAAATAAAATCATCTTCATCCATCTTAATTTCTACAGCCATGCATTTTCCTTTTGTGTCATTATACATTTGCTATGATCTGATACCTCTATCTTTTCTTATTAACATCGCAACTCCTCCTCCTATTTTTCCCTCAGCATTATTAAAAAATAATTCCCCTTCCCATCTTTTTTTAAAATCCTCCATTACACTCTCTTTCCAGTTTGTTTCTTGCAATAAAATCACATCTTCATCCCTGCACAGTTCCTTGACTTTTTCAAATTTCACACCATTGATTAACCCTCTTGCATTAAAAGTAACAATTTTCAACACAATTAAAAAAGATAAAAAGACAAACTTTAGCATCATAATTTCGTTATCCTACTTCCTCCCCCTCTTTTGCACTTCTTCCACAGTCTTGTTTCACCTCATTACTTTGTTTACACATTTTATTTTTAGCTTTTTCTAAATTGGGTATTACCTTAACTTTTCTTCTTCTTTTATTGGATGTACTTGCAGTGCTGTCTCCGCCCATGTTTTCACTGTCTTTGTTATTTCTGTCCGTCTCACCGATCCATTCAGTCTCTTCTGGCTCTTCCGTTTCTGCTTTTCCAACCTCATTTAACTCCATCTGTACCTCCATTTCCACAATGTCCTGTGTTAACTCAGTCTTTTCAATCTAATTTTCATTGTCCTTGCTTACATTGTCCTCTCTTTGCATTTCTCCGGTGTCTTCCCTTTGCTCCTCTTCATTGTCTGTCTCATGCATCTGCCCACTCCCCCTCTCTTCTCCATTTTGCTGGTCTCCATACCAGCACTCGCATTTGTCCAGTACACAATTGCAGTCTGGACACATCACCACCTTACAGTCCCTCGCGAAGTGGCCTGTTTCCGAGCATTTAAAACATTTAAAGTCTGGACAGTCCTTCATCACATGATCAGGGCTCATACACAACCTGCAGGTTCTCACCTGCTTGCTATGTATCACTCTATAGTATTGTGGACCATCTTCCATTTCAATTCGAGTACTGTAGGGCAAGGAGGCCACTTCTTTTGGGAACTGTACCTTAAGGAACCTCGTTCCATCTTCTATGTTGGTGCCGGTATAAAATCTTCTTCTTATCTGAGAAACAGGAGTTACCCCCCATCCCTCCAGCTTCTGTAGAATCTCTGCACCATCCAGGTAAGCGGGCAGATGCATGAAAGAGACAACTCTGTTATTCAATTTCTTAATTTCACATAGTTTTCCTTTAATCATCAATCCTTCGCTCAGATTTTCAATATCTTCTTCCTTTTCAAACGTAATTTCGTACTCCATCATTTTGGGTCTTACAGCTAATATTTTTGTCACATCCAACTTATCTTTCAGCGCTTGTATTATGTCTTCTGCTTTTCCTTCGTGCACTTCAGTCAAATCCACTACTACTGTAGCTTCTTTGGTGTAGGTTCTTTTAAATCTCCTGAAGACTCCAGGTCCATCCTTTTCTCGTTGAGTTTTTTCCAGTCCGTTTGTCATTTGCCGCCGTGTTCCTCGTGCCAAGTCCATGTCTGTTGCCGTAGTTCCATCCATTTTTCAAAAATAAATAAAACAAAAAACGAAAAAAAACAACAAAAACCAAAAAACAAAATGATCCCTTCCAAACAGCTATGCTGTTGGGAGGACAAGTAACAAAAATAACCAAAAATTTAAACAAAAACAATTATTAAGACTCAAATAACCAAAAAGCAAAAAAAACAAACAATTTTGGGTGAACCTTCTTCACCCTTCTATAGCCACCTCACTTCCTGTTTCTCACTAGCTCTCTAGCGCCCTCAGGTTGGTATGGCCGTAAGCGAAGGAGGCTACAAAGAGAGGGCTATTTAAAGATCAGCCACTATAATCGCCAGTGCATTATATAAGTAGGGAAGGAAACCCAAAAGCTTACAGCACCTGGTATTCCCAAAAGTACTAACCAGGCCTATTAGATAATTACTGAAAAAATCCAAAAGTACTAACCTGGCCCAAACCTGCTTACATTCTGAGATCAGGCATTGATTCTTTTATTGTCCAATAATGTTGCAAAAAAAAAAGTGAAAATTTCCAAAAGTACTAACCAGGCCTATTAGATAATTACTGAAAAAATCCAAAAGTACTAACCTGGCCCAAACCTGCTTACTTTCTGAGATCGGGCATTGACTCTTTTTTTTTTTTTTTTGCAAGATTATTGGACAATTAGTGAAAATTTCCAAAAGTATTAACCAGGCCTATTAGATAATTACTGAAAAAATCCAAAAGGACTAACCTGGCCCAAACCTGCTTAGATTTGGAGATCAGTTGAGATCAGGCATAGCCAGGATGGTATGGCCATAAGCGAAGGAGGCTGCAAAGAGAGGGCTATTTAAAGATCAGCCACTATAATCGCCAGTGCTTTATATAAGTAGGGAAGGAAACCCAAAAGCTTACAGCACCTGGTATTCCCAGGCGGTCTCCCATCCAAGTACTAACCAGGCCCAAACCTGCTTAGCTTCCGAGATCAGACGAGATCGGGCATAGCCAGGTTGGTATGGCCGTAAGCGAAGGAGGCTGCAAAGAGAGGGCTATTTAAAGATCAGCCACTATAATCGCCAGTGCATTATATAAGTAGGGAAGGAAACCCAAAAGCTTACAGCACCTGGTATTCCCAAAAGTACTAACCAGGCCTATTAGATAATTACTGAAAAAATCCAAAAGTACTAACCTGGCCCAAACCTGCTTACATTCTGAGATCGGGCATTGACTCTTTTTTTGCAAGATTATT
>NC_081763.1:1897500-1907500 GCF_963082965.1 Carassius carassius
GCATTTTGCAATAGTCATATAAGACTTGTATTTCCTCCATCATGATCTGTTTATATAATAACTTTATCGCTATTTCTTTTTTCTTTTGTTTCATTATATTTCTCCTTCTCCATATTGCAAATCTTGCAAGCGTTAACGTAAAATTAAGAGCATAGTTATTTTTTGTCCTTCCATTGAAGCCAAATAAAAGCAATGTATCCCATTCTTCCAAAGTAATGTTGTCATTATACAGAAAATCACATTCCATCTTTTTTAACATTTCTATAAAATCACTTAACTTTCTGCATTTTAAAAATAAATGTAATACACCTTCCTTTTTCTCCAAACACACTTTGCACATTTCATCTTGCGCTAACCCAATTTTACTTAAAATCATTTCTGTCATCACACAATTGTGTCTTAATAAAAAATCTAAATTTTCCAAAACCGGACTTTTAAAATTCAATCTTACATTTTTCCATATATTCGAAGCATCAAAATTGTCAAATAACTTTTCCCAATATTCTATTGCTTTAGGCTTTACAAAAACAGTCTTACTTAAACAGGTATAAAACATCTTAATGACACAATCATTAAAAACAATCTTATCATCCCCTGCTTTTAAAAAAACCTTTGGTTTCTCATTCTCAGTTTCTTTTTCATTATCCTCAATATTTTTAATCCAATGTTCTGGCAATGCTAATTTTAATTTTGTATATTGTTCTTCAATTTTCCCTTTGTTTTCTATATCTTCTCTTTCCTCAAGTGAATCAATTATTGCTTGTGTAGGTAAAAATCCAGGTTTCACTTCATATAAAATGTCTTTTATTTGTCTAAAACCTACTGCGTACCAGTTTTCATAAAACATGTGCTTTTTGCTTTTATTATTTTGATTTAAAAATAGGGGTTGCTGTAGGTACTGTTTTCTCCCTTTAATCTCTACGTACACATTATCATAAAACATTTTCCAACTTCTCAACAATTCCTTATAAAACTCTGGTATATTTTCTATCATATTATCCTTAAAAGCCATCCATAAAAAATCATCTCCTATTTGTCCGCATTTATTAATAACATAATTCATGACACTTTTCCATGGAATGTTGTCTTTGTTAAAAAACTTTTTTACTGTTTTAATTCTCATGCTTTTCATTCTCAGCCATGGATCTATTAGTCCTAATCCTCCATCTTCCACCTTTCCATCCCAAAGAAACTTTAAAATCATAGTTTTTATTCTCTTATATACCCAAATTGGTAAACTAACGACACTTAAAACATACCACATTTTGGATAAAAAAAGAGAATTCAAGACAAGTACCTTCCCTTTTAGAAACAGTACTCTCTGTTTCCAAAAATTTAATCTTTTTTCCATTTTGTTTACAGTTTCGTCCCAATTTATTTCTCTAGTTTTAATTTCATCATATCCAAGTGTAATGCCTAAAATTTTTATATTATTTTTTTGTTCTTTTAACTGCCAATTTCTTTTTGAAATGTCCACTTTTCCAATCTTAATGTATTCGCTTTTTTCCTTATTTACTTTTGCACCCGAACCTCGACAGTATTTATCAATAATTCCCATAGCTTTTTCAGCACTATTAAAATCTTTTAAAATCAGAGTAGTATCATCTGCATACTGAAACAATTTTTGTTCTATTACATTGTCTTCTATTAAAAAACCTTTTATTTCTTTTTCTCCATTTATTGCTAAACCTAACGGTTCAGCAACTAAAGTATATAATAAAGCTGATAAGGGACATCCTTGTCTTATAGATCTAGATATTCCTATGAAGTCTGTTAAAAAACCATTTATTTTAAAACAGCTAAAAATATCTGTATGAAAACATTTCATCCACTTTATAAAATTATTACCAAAACCAAACTGTTGAATTAAATCAAATAAATATTTGTGCTCAACTCTGTCAAATGCCTTTTCTAGATCTATACTGATTAAAAAACCATCACTCTTTTTCTCTTTTATGTACCAAATTAAATCTCTAATGCTTGTTACTGTATCCACTATATCTCTTCCTAATACGCCATATGCTTGATTAGTCGTAATGTGGGGAACTACTTTTTTAAGTCTATTCGCTAAAATCTTGGCTAATATTTTATAATCTGTGTTGAGCATACTTAATGGTCTGTAATTTTGCAAATCATCTTTATTCCCTTTCTTTTTATAAATTATTTTAATCATGCCCTTCTTCATACTCTCACTCAATTGTCCATTCTTAAAAATGGCTATGAAAAGATCTTTCAAAATAGGTATTAAAACATCTTTAAAAACCTTATAAAATTCAGATGATAAACCAGGACTTTTCCCATTACTTAATTTCATTATAGCTTCGTTTATCTCCTCTTCTGTTTAATCACTATCACACATTTTTTTATCATCCTCTTTTACTTTAACTTTGATTTGATTTAACAAAAATACTTCATCCTCCTCATTAACTCCCTTTTTCTTAAATAAAACACCAAAAAAATCCTTCACCGCTTTTAAAATCCCTTCTTTATCTTTTATATTTTTACCTTCCATTGAAACATTCTTTATTAAAATCAGCTTTTTGTCTAGTCTTTTCTGCATCATAGAAACACTTTGTACTTCTTTCCCCTTCCACTGTATTCCTTATCTTACTTCTTATTCTAGCACCCACACATTTGTCCTCTTCCACTTTTTTGAGTTTCTCTTCCAATATTACTATTTTCCTAATATCCGTATTTCCTTCAGTTATCTTTTTCATTTCATTTTCCCATTCTTTATTTAGTTCCCTTTCTTTAGCTCTTTTTGCTTTCTGTATTTTTTTAGAACATTCAATAGAAAAACCTTTGATATCTGATTTTATATTGTCCCACCACACACATATTGCTTCATCATATAAAACATCATCTACGCTATTAATAATTAGATTTTCCATTTCCATTTTATACAATTCGTTCTTTAAAAGCTGTGTATTAACCACCCATACACCTGGTCCTCTCTCAACTCCACTAAAATCCATCATTACGTATAAAAAATCATGATCACTCCCGCTATACATTTTATAAAAAACTTTTGAAATAAAATGCTCAAATCTTCTGTCACATAAAATGAAATCTATTCTGCTTTGTTTTAAAATTGTATTAACCCACTGTCTTCTCGAATATTCTCTTTTGACTCTGTTTCTATCTCTCCATACATCTACAAATTTATGTTCAGCCATCATACATTTCAATTCTTTTCTTCCAACATCAGCTCTATACACCATAAAATCTTCAACATCTATTCTTTCTAAAACAGTATTAAAATCTCCTATAACAATGACATTCTTCCATCCATTAATCAAAACACTCAATTCTTTAAAAAAAGTAACTCTTTCCATATCTTCATTTGGAGCATGTATATTACATATTGTTATTTCTTCTCCCCTATCCATAATTTTAACAGTTAAAATCCTGCCATTGTTATCTTTAAATAAAACATTCGTTGATTCTACTACTCCCCTTCTAATTAGTATTGCCAAGCCTTTTTTCTTATTTAAGTCATTACTGTACCATATTTCTCCATCCCAACATTTTTTAAAATCATTAACTATTGTTTCATTCCATCCAGTCTCTTGTATACATAAAATATCACTTTGTTTTGTTAAATTCATTATATTTTCAAACTTCAGCTTAGATGACAACCCTCTAACATTAATGGAGACCAAACATAAATTACTCATAATGAAATAAAAGAAAAAAAACAAACCAAAACAACCCATCATACATATGCGGTCTCTCTTAATATCTAGGAATTTAGATCTACTTTATCTTCATTTAGCCTTGCTCTGTCTTCTCTTCTTAACTTTTGTTTCTTTAATACTTGTTTAATATGTATTTCCGGTACTCTTAACATTTTACGTCTTCTGTTCATAATGTCCGATATTCTGCTTTCAAGCTCAAGGTTAATTTCATCAGTTTCCTCATCACTTACGTCCTCTTTATTCCACCCAGCTGCAATTTCACTCGTTGTTGCACATTCCTTTTCTTTCATTTGTCCATCATTAGCAACAGTTTGATGTGTCTCAGTCTCCATTATATGCACTTCAATTTCTTTATCTGCGTTGTCCTCTCTCCTCGTGGAGTCCTCCTTTCCTTGCTTACTTAAATCATCTGAAATCCCATTCACCTCCTGTGTTTCATCTTTCCTTCTATTTCTGCTTGTCTCCTCCATGTGCTCCTGCACCTCTATCTCCATTTCTGCATTGTCCTCCTCTTCAGATTCACACGTACACCTCATCCATGTCTTTTCACAGCTTTGGCACCGCGGGGCTTGGCAGTCCCGAGCAAAATGCCCCTGTTCCTGACATTCTCTGCAGGTATATTGAGGACAGTCCTTTTTTTCATGCTCTGTGCTTGCACATATTCTGCAAGTCTTTAGCTGGCCGTCATGAATTACCCTGAAGTATTTTGGTCCCTCCTCTGTGTCAAATCTCACATTGTATGGCAGAGTCACAATGTCCTGTGGGAATCTTACTCTTAAAAACCTTGTTCCATCTGCAACAGTGGTGCCAGGATAATATCTCCTTCTTAATGGGAGAATAGAATTTACACCCCAATCCACCAGTTTTTGAACGATTTCATCATCTTTTATGTAGTTTGGCAAAAGCAAAAAAGAGACCATTCTTTCAGTTTTACATAGTTTTTTGATCTCACAAAACTGTCCATCAATCAGTAGTCCATCTATTAGCTTATCACAATCCATCTCATTCTCCATGGTTAGTTCATAGTCAAAATTACTTTTTTTCCTCAGTCCATACAGCTTTCCAAATCCAGTTTTCTCTTCCACTGCCTTTATTATCATCATCACAGATATTTTCTCTGGATCATTAACAGTCATTGTTAGCGTTGCTTCTTTTTTGTAGTCTCTCTGATATTTCGATTGGCTTTTTATCTTTTTCATTGTCTCATTTCTTTGAACTGCTTCTCGTCTTCCATCAGTATAATTGCTTGTTTGTTTACCTTGACTTGTATATAGCTCGTCTGTTCCTCTACTCCTTGCATCCATTCCATTCTTCTTTCTCCTTGTGGCAACCATTGCCCATGTTTCTTTGTCATCTTTATCCTTTCCATTGTCCATTTCTTTGTTTCTTTCAGTGTAGTCGTTGTCAATGTCAATGTCACCTTTATTTATATAGCGCTTTAAACAAAATACATTGCGTCAAAGCAACTGAACAACATTCATTAGGAAAACAGTGTCAATAATGCAAAAATGAGAGTTAAAGGCAGTTCATCATTGGATTCAGTTATGTCATCTCTGTTCAGTTAAATAGTGTCTGTGCATTTATTTGCAATCAAGTCAACGATATCGCTGTAGATGAAGTGTCCCCAACTAAGCAAGCCAGAGGCGACAGCGGCAAGGAACCGAAACTCCATCGGTGACAGAATGGAGAAAAAAAACCTTGGGAGAAACCAGGCTCAGTTGGGGGGCCAGTTCTCCTCTGACCAGACGAAACCAGTAGTTCAATTCCAGGCTGCAGCAAAGTCAGATTGTGCAGAAGAATCATCTGTTTCCTGTGGTCTTGTCCTGGTGCTCCTCTGAGACAAGGTCTTTACAGGGGATCTGTATCTGGGGCTCTAGTTGTCCTGGTCTCCGCTGTCTTTCAGGGATGTAGAGGTCCTTTCTAGGTGCTGATCCACCATCTGGTCTGGATACGTACTGGATCCGGGTGACTGCAGTGACCCTCTGATCTGGACACAGACTGGATCTGGTGGCCACGGTGACCTCGGAACAAGAGAGAAACAGACAAATATTAGCGTAGATGCCATTCTTCTAATGATGTAGCAAGTACATAGGTTGTTATGGGAAGTGTTTCCGGTTCCGGTTTACCTAATTAATGCAGCCTAAAAATCCTTTAACGGATTTGGATAATAAAAGCATATTAGTATGTTATGTGTATGCCAGGTTAAAGAGATGGGTCTTTAATCTAGATTTAAACTGCAAGAGTGTGTCTGCCTCCCGAACAATGTTAGGTAGGTTATTCCAGAGTTTGGGCGCCAAATAGGAAAAGGATCTGCCGCCTGCAGTTGATTTTGATATTCTAGGTATTATCAAATTGCCTGAGTTTTGAGAACGTAGCGGACGTAGAGGATTATAATGTAAAAGGAGCTCATTCAAATACTGAGGTGCTAAACCATTCAGGGCTTTATAAGTAATAAGCAATATTTTAAAATCTATGCGATGCTTGATAGGGAGCCAGTGCAGTGTTGACAGGACCGGGCTAATATGGTCATACTTCCTGGTTCTAGTAAGAACTCTTGCTGCTGCATTTTGGACTAGCTGTAGTTTGTTTACTAAGCGTGCAGAACAACCACCCAATAAAGCATTACAATAATCTAACCTTGAGGTCATAAATGCATGGATTAACATTTCTGCATTTGACATTGAGAGCATAGGCCGTAATTTAGATATATTTTTGAGATGGAAAAATGCAGTTTTACAAATGCTAGAAACGTGGCTTTCTAAGGAAAGATTGCGATCAAGTAGCACACCTAGGTTCCTAACTGATGATGAAGAATTGACAGAGCAACCATCAAGTCTTAGACAGTGTTCCAGGTTATTACAAGCAGAGTTTTTAGGTCCTATAATTAACACCTCTGTTTTTTCAGAATTTAGCAGTAAGGAATTACTCGTCATCCAGTTTTTTATATCGACTATGCAATCCATTAGTTTTTCAAATTGGTGTGTTTCACCGGGCTGCGAAGAAATATAGAGCTGAGTATCATCAGCATAACAGTGAAAGCTAACACCATGTTTCCTGATGATATCTCCCAAGTGTAACATATAAAGCGTGAAGAGTAGCGGCCCTAGTACTGAGCCTTGAGGTACTCCATACTGCACTTGTGATCGATAGGATACATCTTCATTCACTGCTACGAACTGATGGCGGTCATAAGTACGATTTAAACCATGCTAATGCACTTCCACTGATGCCAACAAAGTATTCAAGTCTATGCAAAAGAATGTTGTGGTCAATTGTGTCAAACGCAGCACTAAGATCCAATAAAACTAATAGAGAGATACACCCACAATCAGATGATAAGAGCAGATCATTTGTAACTCTAAGAAGAGCAGTCTCAGTACTATGATACGGTCTAAATCCTGACTGGAAATCCTCACATATACCATTTTTCTCTAAGAAGGAATATAATTGTGTGGATACCACCTTTTCTAGTATCTTGGACAGAAAAGGGAGATTCGAGATTGGTCTATAATTAACTAGTTCTTTGGGGTCAAGTTGTGGTTTTTTGATGAGAGGCTTAATAACAGCCAGTTTGAAGGTTTTGGGGACATGTCCTAATGACAATGAGGAATTAATAATAGTCAGAAGAGGATCTATGACTTCTGGAAGCACCTCTTTCAGGAGCTTAGATGGTATAGGGTCTAATATACATGTTGTTGGTTTAGATGATTTAACAAGTTTATACAATTCTTCCTCTCCTATAGTAGAGAATGAGTGGAACTGTTCCTCAGGGGATCTATAGTGCACTGTCTGATGTGATACTGTAGCTGACGGCTGAATGGTTGCAATTTTATCTCTAATAGTATTGATTTTAGAAGTAAAGTAGTTCATAAAGTCATTACTGCTGTGGTGTTGGGAAATGTCAACACTTGTTGAGGCTTTATTTTTCGTTAATTTAGCCACTGTATTGAATAAATACCTGGGGTTATGTTTGTTTTCTTCTAAAAGAGAAGAAAAGTAATCGGATCTAGCAGTTTTTAATGCTTTTCTGTAGGATATGTTACTTTCCCGCCAAGCAATACGAAATACCTCTAGTTTTGTTTTCCTCCAGCTGCGCTCCATTTTTCGGGCTGCTCTCTTTAGGGTGCGAGTATGCTCATTATACCATGGTGTCAAACTGTTTTCCTTAACCTTCCTTAAGCGTAAAGGAGCAACTTTATTTAAAGTGCTAGAAAAGAGAGAGTCCATAGTTTCTGTTACATCATCAAGTTGTTCTGAGGTTTTGGATATGCTAAGGAATTTGGATACATCAGGAAGATAACTTAAAAAGCAGTCTTTTGTGTTAGAAGTGATGGTTCTTCCATACTTGTAACAAGAAGTAGAATTTACAATTTTGGCTATATGAATTTTGCAAAGAACTAAATAATGATCTGAGATATCATCACTTGGCTGAATAATTTCAACACCATCAACATCAATTCCATGTGACAGTATTAAATCTAGAGTATGATTTCGACAATGAGTAGGTCCTGAAACGTGTTGTCTAACACCAATAGAGTTCAGAATGTCTATAAATGCTGATCCCAATGCATCGTTTTCATTATCAACATGGATATTAAAATCACCAACTATTAAAACTTTATCTGCAGCCAGAACTAACTCGGATGTAAAATCACCAAACTCTTTAATAAAGTCTGTATGGTGCCCTGGTGGCCTGTATACAGTAGCCAGTACAAACATAACAGGGGATTTATCATTAACATTTGTTTCTTTGGATAATGTTATATGAAGTACCATTACTTCAAATGAGTTATACTTGAAGCCTGCCCTCTGAGAAATCCTGAAAACGTTGTTATAAATTGAAGCAACACCTCCACCTTTGCCTTTTAGACGTGGCTCATGTTTATAACAGTAATCTTGGGGGGTGGACTCATTTAAAATAATGTAATCATCAGGTTTTAGCCAGGTTTCTGTCAAACAGAGTACATCTATATTATGATCAGTGATCATATTATTTACAAAAAGTGTTTTCGTAGAAAGGGATCTGATATTCAATAAGCCAAGCTTTATCATTTGTTTATCCATATTGCTTCTGTTTTTTATTTGTTGAACCTCAATTAAATTGTTAATCTTAACTTGGTTTGGACGTTTTTTGTATTTTCTAGTTCGGGGAACAGACACAGTCTCTATAGTGTGATATCTAGGTGAAAAAGTCTCTATGTGCTGAGAATTAACTGACCTCTGTGACGGGAGGCAGCTAGCAGACGGTCGGTTTAGCCAGTTTGTCTGCTTCCTGACCTGGGCCCCAGTTAGTCAAGTATAAACACTAAGACTATTTGCCATATTTATAGAGAGAAGAGTGGCGCCACCCCAGGAGGGATGAAGACCATCTCTTTTAAACAGGTCAGGTCTGCCCCAAAAGCTCGTCCAATTGTCTATGAAACCTATGTTATTCTGTGGGCACCACTTAGACATCCAGCCATTGAGTGATGACAATCTGCTATGCATCTCATCACCACGGTAAGCAGGGAGGGGACCAGAGCATATTACAGTGTCTGACATCATGCTTGCAAGTTCACACACCTCTTTAATGTTATTTTTAGTGATCTCCGACTGGCGAAGTCGAATTTCATTAGCGCCGGCATGAATAACAATCTTACTGTATTTACGTTTAGAATTAGCCAGCACTTGTAAATTTGCCAAGATGTCAGGCGCTCTGGCTCCCGGTAAACATTTGACTATGGTGGCTGGTGTCTCTATATTCACGTTCCGTACAATAGAATCACCAATAACTAGAGCACTTTCATCAGGTTTCTCAGTGGGTGCATCACTGAGTGGGGAGAACCTGTTTAATGTTTTGATCGGAACAGAAGAGCGGTGTTTTGACCCACGACTACGCTGCCTCACCGTCACCCAGTTGCCCTGCTGCTGGGGCTCTGTTTCCGGAACCGAACAATGTACAGGAATCCCTGAGCTAGACGCATCCAAAGCCGTATCTAGAGCCCTAACATTCTTACTGTCCTCAATTAAAGTTTGGATGCGTGTCTCTAATTCTGAAATCTTCTCTGTCATCCTAACTATTTCCCTGCATTTATCACATGTGAATCCCTCATCAGCGACAGAGATAGATAAACTGTACATGTGGCAAGAGGTGCAAGAAACAATGATAGGAGAAGCCATTACTCACCGTGCTTGATGAAAATTCTTACTGCGGTTGTTTGATGAACTTGTGAAAAACTGGAGCGAGGGAGAGGAGAAAAGAAAACAGCGATAGGTTCGAATGAAAACGCTAATGACAAGCTAACGAGTGCTAACGCTTTGCA
>NC_081763.1:1925000-1952500 GCF_963082965.1 Carassius carassius
AAAACAATCAAATTTTCAGCGCCAAGCGCCGTATACTTCCCTCCTCTCGACTAACAAAACAAAACATACAGTGGGTGGCGTTCACCTCTTACCTGGGGTTTCTATACACGGAGTTACCTAAATGTTGCACAATGGAAGTCGTACGACATCTTCCCTATCCTCCTTCCTCTTGGTAAAGAGTAAACATCAGAGAGCGTAAGCTCAGCAAAGATCAAAACCCAACGCCATCCAAGTGAAAGAAAATAAACGAACCAAAATAGTAAATCAACATTATGACCAAAACAACAGAGGTTGGCATAAACAAATGACAGACAAAGCGAGGCAAAACAAAACGAAACAAACCGAGTAACAATGACAGCAAAAAATCAAAACAACCGAGTGAAAATTTAGTGAAAATTTCCTAAAGTACTAACCAGGCCTATTAGATAATTATTGAAAAAATCCAAAAGTACTAACCTGGCCCAAACCTGCTTACATTCTGAGATCGGGCATTGACTCTTTTTTTTTTTTTTTTTTTTGCAAGATTATTGGACAATTAGTGAAAATTTCCAAAAGTACTAACCAGGCCTATTAGATAATTACTGAAAAAATCCAAAAGTACTAACCTGGCCCAAACCTGCTCAGATTTGGAGATCAGTTGAGATCGGGCATAGCCAGGATGGTATGGCCATAAGCGAAGGAGGCTGCAAAGAGAGGTCTATTTAAAGATCAGCCACTATAATCGCCAGTGCTTTATATAAGTAGGGAAGGAAACCCAAAAGCTTACAGCACCTGGTATTCCGAGGCAGTCTCCCATCCAAGTACTAACCAGGCCCAAACCTGCTTAGCTTCCGAGATCAGACGAGATCGGGCATAGCCAGGTTGGTATGGCCGTAAGCGAAGGAGGCTGCAAAGAGAGGGCTATTTAAAGATCAGCCACTATAATCGCCAGTGCATTATATAAGTAGGGAAGGAAACCCAAAAGCTTACAGCACCTGGTATTCCCAAAAGTACTCACCAGGCCTATTAGATAATTACTGAAAAAATCCAAAAGTACTAACCTGGCCCAAACCTGCTCAGATTTGGAGATCAGTTGAGATCGGGCATAGCCAGGATGGTATGGCCATAAGCGAAGGAGGCTGCAAAGAGAGGGCTATTTAAAGATCAGCCACTATAATCGCCAGTGCGTTATATAAGTAGGGAAGGAAACCCAAAAGCTTACAGCACCTGGTATTCCCAGGCGGTCTCCCATCCAAGTACTAACCAGGCCCAAACCTGCTTAGCTTCCGAGATCAGACGAGATCGGGCATAGCCAGGTTGGTATGGCAGTAAGCGAAGGAGGCTGCAAAGAGAGGGCTATTTAAAGATCAGCCACTATAATCGCCAGTGCATTATATAAGTAGGGAAGGAAACCCAAAAGCTTACAGCACCTGGTATTCCCAAAAGTACTAACCAGGCCTATTAGATAATTACTGAAAAAATCCAAAAGTACTAACCTGGCCCAAACCTGCTTACATTCTGAGATCGGGCATTGACTTTTTTTTTTTTTTTGCAAGATTATTGGACAATTAGTGAAAATTTCCAGATGTACTAACCAGCCCTATTAGATAATTACTGAAAAAATCCAAAAGTACTAACCTGGCCCAAACCTACTTGCATTCTGAGATCGGGCATGGACTATTTTATTTTTTTTTTGCAAGATGATTGGACAACTAGTGAAAATTTCCAAAAGTACTAACCAGGTCTATTAGATAATTACTGAAAAAATCCAAAAGTACTAACCTGGCCCAAACCTGCTTAGATTTGGAGATCAGTTGAGATTGGGCATAGCCAGGATGGTATGGCCATAAGCGAAGGAGGCTGCAAAGAGAGGGCTATTTAAAGATCAGCCACTATGTTACGACCCCTCTAAGATTTGTCTAGGAGCAAGAGGAGTAACACTAAAGAAAATATAGCAAAAATTGTAAGAATGATCGGAGGCGGCAAGAAACCATGCAAAAGACAAGAACTGCCAATGAAAAAAATGATTTATTGTACAAAAAGGAAAAAAGACCATTAAACTATAAAGTAGATTTACAAAAGGATTAATTATTAAAGCCACAACCAATATATACAAACTTACAAAAATAAATAAATAAATAAAAAAGAAAAATGACCACGAGGAGAAAAAAAAACTACTAAACAAATCAACCCGAAAGAAAGGGGACTCTAGTGACGCCAAAAGAAAAAAGAAACAAAACAAAACCAATCCTACCTGGTTTAACCCTCTAACCTAAATAAAGGAAAGAAAAGAAAACAATCAAATTTTCAGCGCCAAGCGCCGTATACTTCCCTCCTCTCGACTAACAAAACAAAACATACAGTGGGTGGCGTTCACCTCTTACCTGGGGTTTCTATACACGGAGTTACCTAAATGTTGCACAATGGAAGTCGTACGACATCTTCCCTATCCTCCTTCCTCTTGGTAAAGAGTAAACATCAGAGAGCGTAAGCTCAGCAAAGATCAAAACCCAACGCCATCCAAGTGAAAGAAAATAAACGAACCAAAATAGTAAATCAACATTATGACCAAAACAACAGAGGTTGGCATAAACAAATGACAGACAAAGCGAGGCAAAACAAAACGAAACAAACCGAGTAACAATGACAGCAAAAAATCAAAACAACCGAGCCTCCTTTCATTCCTTTCCAGCTTCCTTTTATCTGCCAGCGGGAACATCACTGGCAGCGGATAGGTCGATGTCACATCTCTTGATGATGATTGACAGCCTCGTGAGCCAATCGGCAGTCAAGGAATGACGGCCTAAGAAATCGACAGGGAAAGAGAGAGAGAGAGAGAGAGAGAGAGAGAGAGAGAAAAAGCGCAGGAGAGAAAACAAACACAGGCACTCCCACAAAACACCTATGAACGTAACACTCCCACCCTTAAGAACAAACTCGTTTTGAGAAAAAAAAACTAGACTCTCGAGAGAGCATCAGCCAAAACATTCTCCGAACCCTTCTTATGTCGGATATCGAGGTTGTAGTTCTGGACAACAAGAGCCCAACGCATCAACCGCTGATTGTGATTATACATTCGGGTTAAAAACACGAGAGGATTGTGATCTGTATATACCACAATCGGAAGACTACTAGAACCAAGATAAACCTCAAAGTGTTGTAATGAGAGTAACAAAGCAAGAGCTTCTTTTTCAATAGTTGAATAATTTAGCTGATGTTTGTTAAACTTGTGAGAGTAATAACTAATAGGATGTTCTATTCCATTGGCATCCTCTTGAATAAGAACACCCCCAGCACCCACGGCGCTTGCATCAACCTCCAATTTAAAATTCTGAGCAAAGTCAGGTGCCTTTAAAACAGGTGCATTGCACATCAGAGTTTTGACTGAATCAAAAGCATGTTGACTCTCAGCTGACCACCCATAAGACTTAGCTGGACTCAGCAGTGAAGTAAGGGGACTCACAACGGTCGAGAAATTCTTACAAAAGCTACGATAATAGCCTGCCATTCCCAAGAACCTCCTCAACTCTCTGCGGGTGGTAGGAATTGGGAATTCGGCGATGGCAGTTACCTTGGCCTCTACTGGTCGTACTTGGCCTTGACCCACCTCCTTACCAAGGTAAGTGACAGTTCCTTTGCCAAATTCACATTTTGCTAAATTAAGTGTCAAATTTGCTTTAGCAAGTCGCTCAAACACTGTTCTCAACAGGCTAATGTGTTCTGTCCAACTCAACGAATACAACACTAGATCATCGAGATACGCGTTGCAATTTGGTACATCATGTAAAACGATATTAACGAGGCGCTGGAAAGTTGCTGGGGCATTTCTAAGCCCGAAAGCCATTGCCGTATATTGGAGGAAATTATCTGAAGTTACAAAGGCTGAAATCTCTGAAGCTCTTGAGGTGAGTGGAACTTGCCAATATCCTTTTAGCATATCCAGCTTTGTAACAAAACGTGCAGAACCGATGTTATCTATACAATCCTCCATCTGAGGTAAGGGGTAACTGTCTGGCACAGTCACAGCATTTACCTTACGGTAATCTGTGCAAAATCTAAATGAGCCATCGGGTTTGGGAACAAGTAGGCATGGAGAACTCCACGGACTACAACTGGACTTGGCCAAACAATTTTCCAACAGATACTCTACCTCTTGACTCATAAAAGATCTCTTCATTGAGTTTACACGGTAAGCATGTTGCTTGATAGGACGAGCTCCGTTCACATCAATATCATGTTTCAGTACATTGGTTTGTGTAGGAACATCACCAAACAGACATTTAAAATCAGAAAGTGTCTTTACAACGTCTATTCTCTGATCTACAGTCAAATGATTAAGATAGGAGTGAAGATCTTCTAAAATCTCAGAATTTGCCAACCTTACACCCTGCTGCAAAGCATGGCGAAGCACCACACCATCCGTGTCCACCTCCAAGATACCAGGAGATGACTTCCGATCCACGGCTATCGCAACAGAAGAGACAGCGGGCCCTGCCGTCTGTTCCACAACACTCGCCGTTGACGACTCTCTAGTATGATAAGCTTTTAACATGTTTAGATGGCAAACACGGGTTTTTCGTTTTCGATCAGGTGTACACAACATATAATCAGTTTCACTCATTCTCTTTTTCACAACATAGGGACCAAAGAAACGAGCAGATAAAGATGATCCGGGGACAGGTAACAACACAAGCACTTCGTCATCAGGTTGGAAAGATCGCGCTACGGATTGTTTATCATATGTACACTTCATATCTTTCTGAGCATTTGCAAGCCCTTCTCTAGCTAGTGACCAAGCAGTATGAAGGCGACCTCGAAACTGGCTCACATAATCCAGTACATTAGTGTCTGTATTCGAATTAGATGCTAAAATTCGTTCTTTAAGAACTTTCAACGGGCCTCTAACTTGGTGTCCGAACACAAGTTCGGCTGGACTAAAACCAAGAGATTCTTGAATGGTCTCTCTAACAGCAAACAGAACTAAGGGAACTCCCTCATCCCAATCGTTAGCAGTGTAATAGCAATATTTCTTAAGCATCGACTTAAGGGTTTGGTGAAACCGTTCAAGTGCGCCCTGGCTCTGCGGATGGTACGCACTTGAGACTCGATGGGAAATTGCTAGTGATTCAAGTACTTGTTTAAAAAGTTTAGATAAAAAATTCGTACCTTGATCGGTTTGCACTACTTTTGGAAGTCCAAACGTGGAGAAGAATTTCACCAATGCCTTGCTGACTACAGGCGCAGTGATTTTTCTTAAGGGAATCGTCTCTGGAAATCTTGTGGCCACACACATGATAGTTAACAAAAACTGGTTACCAGATTTAGTCTTAGGTAATGGACCGACACAGTCAACCAGCACGTGTTCGAACGGGTCTCCAATCGCGGGTATAGGAATCAAAGGAGCAGGTGGAATGCTCTGATTTGGCTTCCCAACAATCTGACAGGTATGGCAAGTACGACAGTAATGAGCAACATCTTTCTTTAAACCTGGCCAAAAGAAATGACTCAAAATCCTGTTGTATGTCTTGGTAACACCTAAATGACCAGCAAGTTGGTGATCATGAGCTAAAAACAAGACATGTTGACGATAGGAAAACGGGACCACAATTTGATAAACCACATTCCAATCTAAATTCTCGTCAGCCTGAGAACACCACTTTCTCATCAGTAAGTCTTTGTCAATGAAGTAAGCAAATTTCTTATCCTTAACGACATCAGAAGAAACAGCAGAATTAAAAGCAGTGGCAAGTGTTTTATCCTCTTTCTGTGCAGCAATAATTTTCTCACGTGACACAGGTAATGTAAGTAACTCTGCATCAGACTCAACTACACCTTTGTTTTCTATTTTTGAACTGTTTTTCTGTTCAAGATTCACATCCAATAATGCGTCACCAGACAACAGTGGGAACATAAATGAGTTAGACAGATCAACTACATCACCTACTCTGCGCGACTGGGCGCGTGTGACAGCGCAGGCTGGAAAAACATCAACGCAAGCTTCAGACAATCCTTCTAACTCACTGAACGCATTCGGTTCCTCAACGACTTGAATAACAGGCATTACCTTCCCACCTGCCAGGTCATTTCCAAGGATAAAATCAACACCCTTCACAGGGAGTGAAGGACACACCGCAACTCTAACAAAACCAGTACACAATTCACTCTGTAAGTGCACATGGTGCAGCGGAAATTTCACACAACCCATTTCGATTCCCTGCACGATCACACTAGAACCACAGAAGGTATTGTCAGACAACTGTATCTTACCTGCCAAAATAAAAGACTGCATGGCACCAGTATCCCTGAGTATTCTTATTTCTTCCTGGTCCTCCGTTTTTCCAGACAGAGATATTAACCCTTTTGACACAAAGGGCTGATAACTCTCATCAATTCTCTCCTCAGTATTCACAGTAGCCGCCGATTTAAAAGCCTTCACAAACCCCACGCCCTTTGGTTGTGGCTGCTGCTTGCGCTTCAACGCCAAACAATCAGCAATCACATGCCCTTTCTTGTGGCAGTAAAAACATTCACGCCCTTCTTTATTACGAGGGGGGCTAAATCTTGAACGTGACATTTGAGGTTGCGAGCTGTCAATCTGTAACTTTTCAGGACGTGCAGAGGCAAATACATTCTTGTGGGTTAAAACAAACTCATCTGAGAGTACAGCTGCGTGTGATAGGGTAGTTACCTTCTGTTCATTAAGATACACTACAATACGGTCAGATAAACATCCTTTAAACTCCTCTAGCAACATCAACTCCCTTAAAGAGTCAAGATCACTCACTTTACTGGCGGTACACCATTTATCAAACAACAATCCTTTCTCCCTAGCAAATTCCACAAATGTTTGTGTAGGACTCTTTCTGTGTTTTCTGAACCGTTGCCTATAAGCCTCCGGAACCAACTCATATGCTTGCAGAATAGCAGACTTCACAGACTCATATTTCAGACTCTCTTCTAGTGATAACGTAGCACAAACCTCTTGCGCTTTCCCAAATAATCTACATTGCAAAAGCAAAGACCAAACCTCCCTAGGCCAATGAAGAGAAGTTGCGATGCGTTCAAACGCACTAAAGTAAGAATCTATTTCTGTTTCTCTAAATTGAGGAACGAGTGCAATGTGTTTACTCACGTCAAAGGCATATGGGGTTAAACCAACGTGCGGCGGCGGAGAAACTGGAGCGATGTTCAACTGTCCAGCTGAGCTAGCAGCAACTTTTGATGCACCCAGCTCAAGCTCCCTCAGTTTCACCTGCTTCTCTGCCTCGATTTCCAACTTACGCAACTCCAACTGCAAGTTCAGGTCAGCTTGGCGCGCCTGGGCTCTCTCTTGCGCTTCATAATGCAATCGGGCAAGGCGGACCTTCAGTCGCGTACCTTCCCGTGAACCAACAGAACTGGGTGAAAACGGCTCAAACGGTGGTAAGCCGGCCTTGGCTTCGGCCTCCGCCTCCGCGTCAGCAACAGCTCCGCCACTCCGCTTGTCCTTCTCCCCAGACCAGAATTGCGCCCGAGCTGCATCATCCACGTTAACCTGCCCGCCTGTGTCAACACCCCCTACGTTTGACGTAGGCAACACCTGCAACTCATTCAAATGCAAGATCAAAATTCGTTTTATTTCTTTTTTTAGAGACTGTTTACTTACCACAATCTGAAAATGGTCTGCGATCTGCAACAAATCCTGCTTCCTACACAAATTAATCTGCTCTACAGATGGACTGACAACAAAATCTCGCAAATTAAACATTTCCATAATGAATAACAAACCGATAAGCATTACACTACCACACTGCATGAGTAAACCCTATACTGTCATAATACACCAAACAACGCAATTTTTCTTGCCACCAACACATCCACAAAATTGCCATATCTATTTTAGTTTTTTTAAAGATCAATTTAATCCCGGATGAGCCCCCATTTAATGTTACGACCCCTCTAAGATTTGTCTAGGAGCAAGAGGAGTAACACTAAAGGAAATATAGCAAAAATTGTAAGAATGATCGGAGGCGGCAAGAAACCATGCAAAAGACAAGAACTGCCATGAAAAAAATGATTTATTGTACAAAAAGGAAAAAAGACCATTAAACTATAAAGTAGATTTACAAAAGGATTAATTATTAAAGCCACAACCAATATATACAAACTTACAAAAATAAATAAATAAATAAAGAAAAATGACCACGAGGAGAAAAAAAAACTACTAAACAAATCAACCCGAAAGAAAGGGGACTCTAGTGACGCCAAAAGAAAGAAAGAAACAAAACAAAACCAATCCTACCTGGTTTAACCCTCTAACCTAACTAAAGGAAAGAAAAGAAAACAATCAAATTTTCAGCGCCAAGCGCCGTATACTTCCCTCCTCTCGACTAACAAAACAAAACATACAGTGGGTGGCGTTCACCTCTTAACTGGGGTTTCTATACACGGAGTTACCTAAATGTTGCACAATGGAAGTCGTACGACATCTTCCCTATCCTCCTTCCTCTTGGTAAAGAGTAAACATCAGAGAGCGTAAGCTCAGCAAAGATCAAAACCCAACGCCATCCAAGTGAAAGAAAATAAACGAACCAAAATAGTAAATCAACATTATGACCAAAACAACAGAGGTTGGCATAAACAAATGACAGACAAAGCGAGGCAAAACAAAACGAAACAAACCGAGTAACAATGACAGCAAAAAATCAAAACAACCGAGCCTCCTTTCATTCCTTTCCAGCTTCCTTTTATCTGCCAGCGGGAACATCACTGGCAGCGGATAGGTCGACGTCACATCTCTTGATGATGATTGACAGCCTCGTGAGCCAATCGGCAGTCAAGGAATGACGGCCTAAGAAATCGACAGAGAAAGAGAGAGAGAGAGAGAGAGAGAGAGAGAGAAAAAGCGCAGGAGAGAAAACAAACACAGGCACTCCCACAAAACACCTATGAACGTAACACACTATAATCGCCAGTGCTTTATATAAGTAGGGAAGGAAACCCAAAAGCTTACAGCACCTGGTATTCCCAGGAGGTCTCCCATCCAAGTACTAACCAGGCCCAAACCTGCTTAGCTTCCGAGATCAGACGAGATCGGGCATAGCCAGGTTGGTATGGCCGTAAGCGAAGGAGGCTGCAAAGAGAGGGCTATTAAAAGATCACCCACTATAATCGCCAGTGCATTATATAAGTAGGGAAGGAAACCCAAAAGCTTACAGCACCTGGTATTCCCAAAAGTACTAACCAGGCCTATTAGATAATTACTGAAAAAATCCAAAAGTACTAACCTGGCCCAAACCTGCTTACATTCTGAGATCGGGCATTGACTTTTTTTTTTTTTTTTTGCAAGATTATTGGACAATTAGTGAAAATTTCCAAAAGTACTAACCAGGCCTATTAGATAATTACTGAAAAAATCCAAAAGTACTAACCTGGCCCAAACCTGCTTACCTTCTGAGATCAGGCATTGATTCTTTTTTTTTTTTGCAAGATTATTGGACAATAAGTGAAAATTTCCAAAAGTACTAACCAGGCCTATTAGATAATTACTGAAAAAATCCAAAAGTACTCACCTGGCCCAAACCTGCTTACCTTCTGAGATCAGGCATTGATTCTTTTTTTTTTTTGCAAGATTATTGGACAATAAGTGAAAATTTCCAAAAGTACTAACCAGGCCTATTAGATAATTACTGAAAAAATCCAAAAGTACTCACCTGGCCAAAACCTGCTTACATTCTGAGATCGGGCATTGAGTCTTTTTTTTTTTTTACAAGATTATTAGACAATTAGTGAATTTTTCCAGAAGTACTAACCTGGCCCAAACCTGCTTAGATTTGGAGATCAGTTTAGATTGGGCATAGCCAGGTTGGTATGGCCGTAAGCAAAGGAGGCTGCAAAGAGAGGGCTATTTAAAGATCAGCCACTATAATCGCCAGTGCTTTATATAAGTAGGGAAGGAAACCCAAAAGCTTACAGCACCTGGTATTCCCAAAAGTACTAACCAGGCCTGTTAGATAATTACTGAAAAAATCCAAAAGTACTAACCTGGCCCAAACCTGCTTACATTCTGAGATCGGGCATTGACTCTTTTTTGTTTTTTTACAAGATTATTAGACAATAAGTAAATTTTTCCAAAAGTACTAACCATGCCTATTAGATATTTACTGAAAAAATCCAAAAGTACTAACCTGGCCCAAACCTGCTAACATTCTGAGGTCGGGCATTGACTCTTGGAAATTTTCACTAATTGTCCAATAATCTTGCAAAAAAAAAAAAAAAGTACTAACCAGGCCTATTAGATAATTGCTGAAAAAATCCAAAAGTACTTACCTGGCCCAAACCTGCTTACATTCTGAGATCGGGCATTGACTTTTTTTTTTTTTTTTTTTTTTACAAGATTATTGGACAATTAGTGACAATTTTCAAAAGTACTAACCAGCCCTATTAGATAATTACTGAAAAAATCCAAAAGTACTAACCTGGCCCAAACCTACTTACATTCTGAGATCGGGCATTGACTCTTTTTTTTTTTTTTTGTAAGATTATTTGACAATTAGTGAAAATTTCCAAAAGTACTAACCAGGCCTATTAGATAATTACTGAAAAAATCCCAAAGTACTAACCTGGCCCAAACCTGCTTACATTCTGAGATCGGGCATTGAGTCTTTTTTTTTTTTTTTTGCAAGATTATTGGACAATTAGTGAAAATTTCCAAAAGTACTAACCAGGCCTATTAGATAATTACTGAAAAAATCCAAAAGTACTAACCTGGCCCAAACCTGCTTAGATTTGGAGATCAGTTTAGATCGGGCATAGCCAGGATGGTATGGCCATAAGCGAAGGAGGCTGCAAAGAGAGGGCTATTTAAAGATCAGCCACTATAATCGCCAGTGCTTTATATAAGTAGGGAAGGAAACCCAAAAGCTTACAGCACCTGGTATTCCCAAAAGTACTAACCAGGCCTATTAGATAATTACTGAAAAAATCCAAAAGTACTAACCTGGCCCAAACCTGCTTACATTCTGAGATCGGGCATTGACTCTTTTTTGTTTTTTTACAAGATTATTAGACAATAAGTGAATTTTTCCAAAAGTACTAACCATGCCTATTAGATATTTACTGAAAAAATCCAAAAGTACTAACCTGGCCCAAACCTGCTTACATTCTGAGATCGGGCATTGACTTTTTTTTTTTGCAAGATTATTGGACAATTAGTGAACATTTCCAAAAGTACTAACCAGGCCTATTAGATAATTACTGAAAAAATCCAAAAGTACTAACCTGGCCCAAACCTGCTTACATTCTGAGATCGGGCATTGAGTCTTTTTTTTTTTTTTTTTTGCAAGATTATTGGACAATTAGTGAACATTTTCAAAAGTACTAACCAGGCCTATCAGATAATTAATGAAAAAATCCAAAAGTACTAACCTGGCCCAAACCTGCTTACATTCTGAGATCGGGCATTGAGTCTTTTTTTTTTTTTTTTTTGCAAGATTATTGGACAATTAGTGAAAATTTCCAAAAGTACTAACCTGGCCCAAACCTGCTTAGATTTGGAGATCAGTTTAGATCGGGCATAGCCAGGATGGTATGGCCATAAGCGAAGGAGGCTGCAAAGAGAGGGCTATTTAAAGATCAGCCACTATAATCGCCAGTGCTTTATATAAGTAGGGAAGGAAACCCAAAAGCTTACAGCACCTGGTATTCCCAGGCGGTCTCCCATCCAAGTACTAACCAGGCCCAAACCTGCTTAGCTTCCGAGATCAGACAAGATCAGGCATAGCCAGGTTGGTATGGCCATAAGCGAAGGAGGCTGCAAAGAGAGGGCTATTTAAAGATCAGCCACTATAATCGCCAGTGCATTATATAAGTAGGGAAGGAAACCCAAAAGCTTACAGCACCTGGTATTCCCAAAAGTACTAACCAGGCATATTTGATAATTACTGAAAAAATCCAAAAGTACTAACCTGGCCCAAACCTGCTTACATTCTGAGATCGGGCATTGACTCTTTTTTGTTTTTTTGCAAGATTATTGGACAATTAGTGACAATTTTCAAAAGTACTAACCAGCCCTATTAGATAATTACTGAAAAAATCCAAAAGTACTAACCTGGCCCAAACCTACTTACATTCTGAGATCGGGCATTGACTCTCTTTTTTTTTTTTTGTAAGATTATTTGACAATTAGTGAACATTTCCAAAAGTACTAACCAGGCCTATTAGATAATTACTGAAAAAATCCCAAAGTACTAACCTGGCCCAAACCTGCTTACATTCTGAGATCGGGCATTGAGTCTTTTTTTTTTTTTTTTTGCAAGATTATTGGACAATTAGTGAACATTTCCAAAAGTACTAACCAGGCCTATTAGATAATTACTGAAAAAATCCAAAAGTACTAACCTGGCCCAAACCTGCTTAGATTTGGAGATCAGTTTAGATCGGGCATAGCCAGGATGGTATGGCCATAAGCGAAGGAGGCTGCAAAGAGAGGGCTATTTAAAGATCAGCCACTATAATCGCCAGTGCTTTATATAAGTAGGGAAGGAAACCCAAAAGCTTACAGCACCTGGTATTCCCAAAAGTACTAACCAGGCCTATTAGATAATTACTGAAAAAATCCAAAAGTACTAACCTGGCCCAAACCTGCTTACATTCTGAGATCGGGCATTGACTCTTTTTTGTTTTTTTACAAGATTATTAGACAATAAGTGAATTTTTCCAAAAGTACTAACCATGCCTATTAGATATTTACTGAAAAAATCCAAAAGTACTAACCTGGCCCAAACCTGCTTACATTCTGAGATCGGGCATTGACTTTTTTTTTTTTTGCAAGATTATTGGACAATTAGTGACAATTTCCAAAAGTACTAACCAGCCCTATTAGATAATTACTGAAAAAATCCAAAAGTACTAACCTGGCCCAAACCTGCTTACATTCTGAGATCGGGCATTGACTCTTTTTTTTTTTTTTTTGCAAGATTATTGGACAATTAGTGAACATTTCCAAAAGTACTAACCAGGCCTATTAGATAATTACTGAAAAAAATCCAAAAGTACTAACCTGGCCCAAACCTGCTTACATTCTGAGATCGGGCATTGAGTCTTTTTTTTTTTTTTTTTTGCAAGATTATTGGACAATTAGTGAACATTTTCAAAAGTACTAACCAGGCCTATTAGATAATTACTGAAAAAATCCAAAAGTACTAACCTGGCCCAAACCTGCTTACATTCTGAGATCGGGCATTGACTTTTTTTTTTTTTTTTTGCAAGATTATTGGACAATTAGTGAAAATTTCCAAAAGTACTAACCTGGCCCAAACCTGCTTAGATTTGGAGATCAGTTTAGATCGGGCATAGCCAGGATGGTATGGCCATAAGCGAAGGAGGCTGCAAAGAGAGGGCTATTTAAAGATCAGCCACTATAATCGCCAGTGCTTTATATAAGTAGGGAAGGAAACCCAAAAGCTTACAGCACCTGGTATTCCCAGGCGGTCTCCCATCCAAGTACTAACCAGGCCCAAACCTGCTTAGCTTCCGAGATCAGACAAGATCAGGCATAGCCAGGTTGGTATGGCCATAAGCGAAGGAGGCTGCAAAGAGAGGGCTATTTAAAGATCAGCCACTATAATCGCCAGTGCATTATATAAGTAGGGAAGGAAACCCAAAAGCTTACAGCACCTGGTATTCCCAAAAGTACTAACCAGGCCTATTAGATAATTACTGAAAAAATCCAAAAGTACTTACCTGGCCCAAACCTGCTTACATTCTGAGATCGGGCATTGACTCTTTTTTGTTTTTTTACAAGATTATTAGACAATAAGTGAATTTTTCCAAAAGTACTAACCATGCCTATTAGATATTTACTGAAAAAATCCAAAAGTACTAACCTGGCCCAAACCTGCTTACATTCTGAGATCGGGCATTGACTTTATTTTTTTTGCAAGATTATTGGACAATTAGTGAAAATTTCCAAAAGTACTAACCAGGCCTATTAGATAATTACTGAAAAAAACCAAAAGTACTAACCTGGCCCAAACCTGCTTACATTCTGAGATCGGGCATTGAGTCTTTTTTTTTTTTTTTTTTTGCAAGATTATTGGACAATTAGTGAAAATTTCCTAAAGTACTAACCAGGCCTATTAGATAATTACTGAAAAAATCCAAAAGTACTTACCTGGCCCAAACCTGCTTACATTCTGAGATCGGGCATTGACTTTTTTTTTTTTTTTTGCAAGATTATTGGACAATTAGTGAACATTTCCAAAAGTACTAACCAGGCCTATTAGATAATTACTGAAAAAATCCAAAAGTACTTACCTGGCCCAAACCTGCTTACATTCTGAGATCGGGCATTGACTTTTTTTTTTTTTTTTGCAAGATTATTGGACAATTAGTGAAAATTTCCAAAAGTACTAACCAGGCCTATTAGATAATTACTGAAAAAATCCAAAAGTACTAACCTGGCCCAAACCTGCTTAGATTTGGAGATCAGTTTAGATCGGGCATAGCCAGGATGGTATGGCCATAAGCGAAGGAGGCTGCAAAGAGAGGGCTATTTAAAGATCAGCCACTATAATCGCCAGTGCTTTATATAAGTAGGGAAGGAAACCCAAAAGCTTACAGCACCTGGTATTCCCTGGCAGTCTCCCATCCAAGTACTAACCAGGCCCAAACCTGCTTAGCTTCCGAGATCAGACAAGATCAGGCATAGCCAGGTTGGTATGGCCATAAGCGAAGGAGGCTGCAAAGAGAGGGCTATTTAAAGATCAGCCACTATAATCGCCAGTGCATTATATAAGTAGGGAAGGAAACCCAAAAGCTTACAGCATCTGGTATTCCCAAAAGTACTAACAAGGCCTATTAGATAATTACTGAAAAAATCCAAAAGTACTAACCTGGCCCAAAGCTGCTTACATTCTGAGATCGGGCATTGATTCTTTTGTTTTTTTACAAGATTATTAGACAATTAGTGAATTTTTCCAAAAGTACTAACCACGCCTATTAGATAATTACTGAAAAAATCCAAAAGTACTTACCTGGCCCAAACCTGCTTACATTCTGAGATCGGGCATTGACTCTTTTTTGTTTTTTTACAAGATTATTGGACAATTAGTGACAATTTCCAAAAGTACTAACCAGCCCTATTAGATAATTACTGAAAAAATCCAAAAGTACTAACCTGGCCCAAACCTGCTTACATTCTGAGATCGGGCATTGACTCTTTTTTTTTTTTTTTTTGCAAGATTATTGGACAATTAGTGAAAATTTCCTAAAGTACTAACCAGGCCTATTAGATAATTACTAAAAAAATCCAAAAGTACTTACGTGGCCCAAACCTGCTTACATTCTGAGATCGGGCATTGACTTTTTTTTTTTTTTTTGCAAGATTATTGGACAATTAGTGAACATTTCCAAAAGTACTAACCAGGCCTATTAGATAATTACTGAAAAAATCCAAAAGTACTTACCTGGCCCAAACCTGCTTACATTCTGAGATCGGGCATTGACTTTTTTTTTTTTTTTTTGCAAGATTATTGGACAATTAGTGAAAATTTCCTAAAGTACTAACCAGGCCTATTAGATAATTACTGAAAAAATCCAAAAGTACTTACCTGGCCCAAACCTGCTTACATTCTAAGATCGGGCATTGACTTTTTTTTTTTGCAAGATTATTGGACAATTAGTGACAATTTCCAAAAGTACTAACCAGCCCTTTTAGATAATTACTGAAAAAATCCAAAAGTACTAACCTGGCCCAAACCTACTTACATTCTGAGATCGGGCATTGACTCTCTTTTTTTTTTTTTTGCAAGATTATTTGACAATTAGTGAAAATTTCCAAAAGTATTAACCAGCCCTATTAGATAATTACTGAAAAAATCCAAAAGTACTAACCTGGCCCAAACCTGCTTCGATTTGGTGATCAGTTAAGATCGTGCATAGCCAGGATGGTATGGCCATAATTGAAGGAGGCTGCAAAGAGACGGCTATTTAAAGATCAGCCACTATAATCGCCAGTGCTTTATATAAGTAGGGAAGGAAACCCAAAAGCTTACAGCACCTGGTATTCCCAAAAGTACTAACCAGGCCTATTAGATAATTACTGAAAAAATCCAAAAGTACTAACCTGGCCCAAACCTGCTTACATTCTGAGATCGGGCATTGACTTTTTTTTTTTTGCAAGATTATAGGACAATTAGTGAAAATTTCCAAAAGTACTAACCAGGCCTATTAGATAATTACTGAAAAAATCCAAAAGTTCTAACGTGGCCCAAACCTGCTTACATTCTGAGATCGGGCATTGAGTCTTTTTTTTTTTTTTTTTTTTGCAAGATTATTGGACAATTAGTGAAAATTTCCTAAAGTACTAACCAGGCCTATTAGATAATTACTGAAAAAATCCAAAAGTACTTACCTGGCCCAAACCTGCTTACATTCTGAGATCGGGCATTGACTCTTTTTTTTTTTTTTTTTTGCAAGATTATTGGACAATTAGTGAACATTTCCAAAAGTACTAACCAGGCCTATTAGATAATTACTGAAAAAATCCAAAAGTACTAACCTGGCCCAAACCTGCTTACATTCTGAGATCGGGCATTGACTTTTTTTTTTTTGCAAGATTATTGGACAATTAGTGAACATTTCCAAAAGTACTAACCAGGCCTATTAGATAATTACAGAAAAAATCCAAAAGTACTAACCTGGCCCAAACCTGCTTAGATTTGGAGATCAGTTTAGATCGGGCATAGCCAGGATGGTATGGCCATAAGCGAAGGAGGCGGCAAAGAGAGGGCTATTTAAAGATCAGCCACTATAATCGCCAGTGCTTTATATAAGTAGGGAAGGAAACCCGAAAGCTTACAGCACCTGGTATTCCCAAAAGTACTAAACAGGCCTATTAGATAATTACTGAAAAAATCCAAAAGTACTAACCTGGCCCAAACCTGCTTAGATTTGGAGATCAGTTTAGATCGGGCATAGCCAGGATGGTATGGCCATAAGCGAAGGAGGCTGCAAAGAGAGGGCTATTTAAAGATCAGCCACTATAATCGCCAGTGCTTTATATAAGTAGGGAAGGAAACCCAAAAGCTTACAGCACCTGGTGGTCTCCCATCCAAATACTAACCAGGCCCAAACCTGCTTAGCTTCCGAGATCAGACAAGATCAGGCATAGCCAGGTTGGTATGGCCATAAGCTAAGGAGGCTGCAAAGAGAGGGCTATTTAAAGATCAGCCACTATAATCGCCAGTGCATTATATAAGTAGGGAAGGAAACCCAAAAGCTTACAGCACCTGGTATTCCCAAAAGTACTAACCAGGCCTATTAGATAATTACTGAAAAAATCCAAAAGTACTAACCTGGCCCAAAGCTGCTTACATTCTGAGATCGGGCATTGACTCTTTTTTGTTTTTTTACAAGATTATTAGACAATTAGTGAATTTTTCCAAAAGTACTAACCACGCCTATTAGATAATTACTGAAAAAATCCAAAAGTACTAACCTGGCCCAAACCTGCTTACATTCTGAGATCGGGCATTGACTCTTTTTTGTTTTTTTACAAGATTATTAGACAATTAGTGAATATTTTCAAAAGTACTAACCACGCATATTAGATAATTACTGAAAAAATCCAAAAGTACTTACCTGGCCCAAACCTGCTTACATTCTGAGATCGGGCATTGACTCTTTTTTTTTTTTTTTGCAAGATTATTGGACTATTAGTGAAAATTTCCAAAAGTACTAACCAGGCCTATTAGATAATTACTGAAAAAATCCAAAAGTACTAACCTGGCCCAAACCTGCTTACATTCTGAGATCGGGCATTGACTCTTTTTTTTTTTTTTTCTTTGCAAGATTATTGGACAATTAGTGAACATTTCCAAAAGTACTAACCAGGCCTATTAGATAATTACTGAAAAAATCCAAAAGTACTTACCTGGCCCAAACCTGCTTACATTCTGAGATCAGTTTAGATCGGGCATAGCCAGGATGGTATGGCCATAAGCGAAGGAGGCTGCAAAGAGAGGGCTATTTAAAGATCAGCCACTATAATCGCCAGTGCTTTATATAAGTAGGGAAGGAAACCCAAAAGCTTACAGCACCTGGTATTCCCAAAAGTACTAACCAGGCCTATTAGATAATTACTGAAAAAATCAAAAAGTACTAACCTGGCCCAAACCTGCTTACATTCTGAGATCGGGCATTGACTTTTTTTTTTTTTTTTTTTTGCAAGATTATTGGACAATTAGTGACAATTTCCAAAAGTACTAACCAGCCCTTTTAGATAATTACTGAAAAAATCCAAAAGTACTAACCTGGCCCAAACCTACTTACATTCTGAGATCGGGCATTGACTCTCTTTTTTTTTTTTTTGCAAGATTATTTGACAATTAGTGAAAATTTCCAAAAGTATTAACCAGCCCTATTAGATAATTACTGAAAAAATCCAAAAGTACTAACCTGGCCCAAACCTGCTTCGATTTGGTGATCAGTTAAGATCGTGCATAGCCAGGATGGTATGGCCATAATTGAAGGAGGCTGCAAAGAGACGGCTATTTAAAGATCAGCCACTATAATCACCAGTGCTTTATATAAGTAGGGAAGGAAACCCAAAAGCTTACAGCACCTGGTATTCCCAAAAGTACTAACCAGGCCTATTAGATAATTACTGAAAAAATCCAAAAGTACTAACCTGGCCCAAACCTGCTTACATTCTGAGATCGGGCATTGACTTTTTTTTTTTGCAAGATTATTGGACAATTAGTGAACATTTCCAAAAGTACTAACCAGGCCTATTAGATAATTACAGAAAAAATCCAAAAGTACTAACCTGGCCCAAACCTGCTTAGATTTGGAGATCAGTTTAGATCGGGCATAGCCAGGATGGTATGGCCATAAGCGAAGGAGGCTGCAAAGAGAGGGCTATTTAAAGATCAGCCACTATAATCGCCAGTGCTTTATATAAGTAGGGAAGGAAACCCGAAATCTTACAGCACCTGGTATTCCCAAAAGTACTAAAAAGGCCTATTAGATAATTACTGAAAAAATCCAAAAGTACTAACCTGGCCCAAACCTGCTTACATTCTGAGATCGGGCATTGACTTTTTTTTTTTTTTTTGCACGATTATTGGACAATTAGTGAACATTTCCAAAAGTACTAACCAGGCCTATTAGATAATTACTGAAAAAATCCAAAAGTACTAACCTGGCCCAAACCTGCTTACATTCTGAGATCGGGCATTGAGTCTTTTTTTTTTTTTTTTGCAAGATTATTTGACAATTAGTGAAAATTTCCTAAAGTACTAACCAGGCCTATTAGATAATTATTGAAAAAATCCAAAAGTACTAACCTGGCCCAAACCTGCTTACATTCTGAGATCGGGCATTGAGTCTTTATTTTTTTTTTGCAAGATTATTGGACAATTAGTGAACATTTCCAAAAGTACTAACCAGGCCTATTAGATAATTACTGAAAATCCAAAAGTACTAACCTGGCCCAAACCTGCTTACATTCTGAGATCGGGCATTGACTCTTTTTTGTTGTTTTACAAGATTATTAGACAATAAGTGAATTTTTCCAAAAGTACTAACCATGCCTATTAGATATTTACTGAAAAAATCCAAAAGTACTAACCTGGCCCAAACCTGCTTACATTCTGAGATCGGGCATTGACTCTTTTTTGTTTTTTTACAAGATTATTAGACAATAAGTGAATTTTTCCAAAAGTACTAACCATACCTATTAGATATTTACTGAAAAAATCCAAAAGTACTAACCTGGCCCAAACCTGCTTAGATTTGGTGATCAGTTGAGATCGTGCATAGCCAGGATGGTATGGCCATAAGCGAAGGAGGCTGCAAAGAGACGGCTATTTAAAGATCAGCCACTATAATCGCCAGTGCTTTATATAAGTAGGGAAGGAAACCCAAAAGCTTACAGCACCTGGTATTCCCAAAAGTACTAACCAGGCCTATTAGATAATTACTGAAAAAATCCAAAAGTACTTACCTGGCCCAAACCTGCTTACATTCTGAGATCGGGCATTGAGTCTTTTTTTTTTTTTTGCAAGATTATTGGACAATTAGTGAAAATTTCCAAAAGTACTAACCAGGCCTATTAGATAATTACTGAAAAAATCCAAAAGTACTTACCTGGCCCAAACCTGCTTACATTCTGAGATCGGGCATTGACTCTTTTTTTTTTTTTTTTGCAAGATTATTGGACAATTAGTGAACATTTCCAAAAGTACTAACCAGGCCTATTAGATAATTACTGAAAAAATCCAAAAGTACTTACCTGGCCCAAACCTGCTTACATTCTGAGATCGGGCATTGACTCTTTTTTTTTTTTTTTTGCAAGATTATTGGACAATTAGTGAAAATTTCCAAAAGTACTAACCAGGCCTATTAGATAATTACTGAAAAAATCCAAAAGTACTAACCTGGCCCAAACCTGCTTAGATTTGGAGATCAGTTTAGATCGGGCATAGCCAGGATGGTATGGCCATAAGCGAAAGAGGCTGCAAAGAGAGGGCTATTTAAAGATCAGCCACTATAATCGCCAGTGCTTTATATAAGTAGGGAAGGAAACCCAAAAGCTTACAGCACCTGGTATTCCCAAAAGTACTAACCAGGCCTATTAGATAATTACTGAAAAAATCCAAAAGTACTAACCTGGCCCAAACCTGCTTACATTCTGAGATCGGGCATTGACTCTTTTTTGTTTTTTTACAAGATTATTAGACAATAAGTGAATTTTTCCAAAAGTACTAACCAGGCCTATTAGATAATTACTGAAAAAATCCAAAAGTACTAACGTGGCCCAAACCTGCTTACATTCTGAGATCGGGCATTGAGTCTTTTTTTTTTTTTTTTTGCAAGATTATTTGACAATTAGTGAAAATTTCCTAAAGTACTAACCAGGCCTATTAGATAATTACTGAAAAAATCCAAAAGTACTTACCTGGCCCAAACCTGCTTAGATTTGGAGATCAGTTTAGATAGGGCATAGCCAGGATGGTATGGCCATAAGCGAAGGAGGCTGCAAAGAGAGGGCTATTTAAAGATCAGCCACTATAATCGCCAGTGCTTTATATAAGTAGGGAAGGAAACCCAAAAGCTTACAGCACCTGGTATTCCCAGGCGGTCTCCCATCCAAGTACTAACCAGGCCCAAACCTGCTTAGCTTCCGAGATCAGACAAGATCAGGCATAGCCAGGTTGGTATGGCCATAAGCGAAGGAGGCTGCAAAGAGAGGGCTATTTAAAGATCAGCCACTATAATCGCCAGTGCATTATATAAGTAGGGAAGGAAACCCAAAAGCTTACAGTACCTGGTATTCCAAAAAGTACTAACCAGGCCTATTAGATAATTACTGAAAAAATCCAAAAGTACTTACCTGGCCCAAACCTGCTTACATTCTGAGGTCGGGCATTGACTTTTTTTTTTTTTTTTGCAAGATTATTGGACAATTATTGACAATTTCCAAAAGTACTAACCAGCCCTATTAGATAATTACTGAAAAAATCCAAAAGTACTAACCTGGCCCAAACCTGCTTACATTCTGAGATCGGGCATTGACTCTTTTTTGTTTTTTTACAAGATTATTAGACAATAAGGGAATTTTTCCAAAAGTACTAACCATGCCTATTAGATATTTACTGAAAAAATCCAAAAGTACTAACCTGGCCCAAACCTGCTTACATTCAGAGGTCGGGCATTGACTCTTTTTTTTTTTTTTTTTTTTGCAAGATTATTGGACAATTAGTGACAATTTCCAAAAGTACTAACCAGCCCTATTAGATAATTACTGAAAAAATCCAAAAGTACTAACCTGGCCCAAACCTGCTTACATTCTGAGATCGGGCATTGACTCTTTTTTTTTTTTTTTTGCAAGATTATTGGACAATTAGTGACAATTTCCAAAAGTACTAACCAGGCCTATTAGATAATTACTGAAAAAATCCAAAAGTACTTACCTGGCCCAAACCTGCTTAGATTTGGAGATCAGTTTAGATCGGGCATAGCCAGGATGGTATGGCCATAAGCGAAGGAGGCTGCAAAGAGAGGGCTATTTAAAGATCAGCCACTATAATCGCCAGTGCTTTATATAAGTAGGGAAGGAAACCCAAAAGCTTACAGCACAAAAAGGAAACCCAAAAGCTTACAGGCGGTCTCCCATCCAAGTACTAACCAGGCCCAAACCTGCTTAGCTTCCGAGATCAGACAAGATCAGGCATAGCCAGGTTGGTATGGCCATAAGCGAAGGAGGCTGCAAAGAGAGGGCTATTTAAAGATCAGCCACTATAATCGCCAGTGCATTATATAAGTAGGGAAGGAAACCCAAAAGCTTACAGTACCTGGTATTCCCAAAAGTACTAACCAGGCCTATTAGATAATTACTGAAAAAATCCAAAAGTACTTACCTGGCCCAAACCTGCTTACATTCTGAGGTCGGGCATTGACTTTTTTTTTTTTTTTTTTTGCAAGATTATTGGACAATTAGTGACAATTTCCAAAAGTACTAACCAGCCCTATTAGATAATTACTGAAAAAATCCAAAAGTACTAACCTGGCCCAAACCTGCTTACATTCTGAGATCGGGCATTGACTCTTTTTTGTTTTTTTACAAGATTATTGGACAATTAGTGAAAATTTCCTAAAGTACTAACCAGGCCTATTAGATAATTACTGAAAAAATCCAAAAGTACTAACCTGGCCCAAACCTGCTTAGATTTGGTGATCAGTTGAGATCGTGCATAGCCAGGATGGTATGGCCATAAGCGAAGGAGGCTGCAAAGAGACGGCTATTTAAAGATCAGCCACTATAATCGCAAGTGCTTTATACAAGTAGGGAAGGAAACCCAAAAGCTTACAGCACCTGGTATTCCCAAAAGTACTAACCAGGCCTATTAGATAATTACTGAAAAAGTCCAAAAGTACTAACCTGGCCCAAACCTGCTTACATTCTGAGATCGGGCATTGACTTTTTTTTTTGCCAGATTATAGGACAATTAGTGAAAATTTCCAAAAGTACTAACCAGGCCTATTAGATAATTACTGAAAATATCCAAAAGTACTAACGTGGCCCAAACCTGCTTACATTCTGAGATCGGGCATTGAGTCTTTTTTTTTTTTTTTGCAAGATTATTTGACAATTAGTGAAAATTTCCTAAAGTACTAACCAGGCCTATTAGATAATTATTGAAAAAATCCAAAAGTACTAACCTGGCCCAAACCTGCTTACATTCTGAGATCGGGCATTGACTCTTTTTTTTTTTTGCAAGATTATTGGACAATTAGTGAAAATTTCCAAAAGTACTAACCAGGCCTATTAGATAATTACTGAAAAAATCCAAAAGTACTTACCTGGCCCAAACCTGCTTACATTCTGAGATCGGGCATTGACTTTTTTTTTTTTTTTTGCAAGATTATTGGACAATTAGTGAACATTTCCAAAAGTACTAACCAGGCCTATTAGATAATTACTGAAAAAATCCAAAAGTACTTACCTGGCCCAAACCTGCTTACATTCTGAGATCGGGCATTGACTTTTTTTTTTTTTTTTGCAAGATTATTGGACAATTAGTGAACATTTCCAAAAGTACTAAACAGGCCTATTAGATAATTACTGAAAAAATCCAAAAGTACTTACCTGGCCCAAACCTGCTTACATTCTGAGATCGGGCATTGACTTTTTTTTTTTGCAAGATTATTGGACAATTAGTGAAAATTTCCAAAAGTACTAACCAGGCCTATTAGATAATTACTGAAAAAATCCAAAAGTACTAACGTGTCCCAACCCTGCTTACATTCTGAGATCGGGCATTGACTCTTTTTTTTTTTTTGCAAGATTATTGGACAATTAGTGAACATTTCCAAAAGTACTAACCAGGCCTATTAGATAATTACTGAAAAAATCCAAAAGTACTAACCTGGCCCAAACCTGCTTACATTCTGAGATCGGGCATTGACTCTTTTTTGTTTTTTTACAAGATTATTAGACAATAAGTGAATTTTTCCAAAAGTACTAACCATGCCTATTAGATATTTACTGAAAAAATCCAAAAGTACTAACCTGGCCCAAACCTGCTAACATTCTGAGGTCGGGAATTGACTTTTTTTTTTTTTGCAAGATTATTTGACAATTAGTGAAAATTTCCAAAAGTACTAACCAGGCCTATTAGATAATTACTGAAAAAATCCAAAAGTACTAACCTGGCCCAAACCTGCTTAGATTTGGTGATCAGTTGAGATCGTGCATAGCCAGGATGGTATGGCCATAAGCGAAGGAGGCTGCAAAGAGACGGCTATTTAAAGATCAGCCACTATAATCGCCAGTGCTTTATACAAGTAGGGAAGGAAACCCAAAAGCTTACAGCACCTGGTATTCCCAAAAGTACTAACCAGGCCTATTAGATAATTACTGAAAAAATCCAAAAGTACTAACCTGGCCCAAACCTGCTTACATTTTGAGATCGGGCATTGAGTCTTTTTTTTTTTTTTTTGCAAGATTATTGGACAATTAGTGAAAATTTCCAAAAGTACTAACCAGGCCTATTAGATAATTACTGAAAAAATCCAAAAGTACTAACCTGGCCCAAACCTGCTTACATTCTGAGATCGGGCATTGACTTTTTTTTTTTTGCAAGATTATAGGACAATTAGTGAAAATTTCCAAAAGTACTAACCAGGCCTATTAGATAATTACTGAAAAAATCCAAAAGTACTAACGTGGCCCAAACCTGCTTACATTCTGAGATCGGGCATTGAGTCTTTTTTTTTTTTGCAAGATTATTGGACAATTAGTGAACATTTCCAAAAGTACTAACCAGGCCTATTAGATAATTACTGAAAAAATCCAAAAGTACTAACGTGGCCCAAACCTGCTTACATTCTGAGATCGGGCATTGACTTTTTTTTTTTTTTGCAAGATTATTGGACAATTAGTGAAAATTTCCAAAAGTACTAACCAGGCCTATTAGATAATTACTGAAAAAATCCAAAAGTACTAACCTGGCCCAAACCTGCTTAGATTTGGAGATCAGTTTAGATCGGGCATAGCCAGGATGGTATGGCCATAAGCGAAGGAGGCTGCAAAGAGAGGGCTATTTAAAGATCAGCCACTATAATCGCCAGTGCTTTATATAAGTAGGGAAGGAAACCCAAAAGCTTACAGCACCTGGTATTCCCAAAAGTACTAACCAGGCCTATTAGATAATTACTGAAAAAATCCAAAAGTACTAACCTGGCCCAAACCTGCTTACATTCTGAGATCGGGCATTGACTCTTTTTTGTTTTTTTACAAGATTATTAGACAATAAGTGAATTTTTCCAAAAGTACTAACCATGCCTATTAGATATTTACTGAAAAAATCCAAAAGTACTAACCTGGCCCAAACCTGCTTAGATTTGGTGATCAGTTGAGATCGTGCATAGCCAGGATGGTATGGCCATAAGCGAAGGAGGCTGCAAAGAGAGGGCTATTTAAAGATCAGCCACTATAATCGCCAGTGCTTTATATAAGTAGGGAAGGAAACCCAAAAGCTTACAGCACCTGGTATTCCCAAAAGTACTAACCAGGCCTATTAGATAATTACTGAAAAAATCCAAAAGTACTTACCTGGCCCAAACCTGCTTACATTCTGAGATCGGGCATTGACTCTTTTTTTTTTTTTTGCAAGATTATTGGACAATTAGTGAAAATTTCCTAAAGTACTAACCAGGCCTATTAGATAATTACTGAAAAAATCCAAAAGTACTTACCTGGCCCAAACCTGCTTACATTCTGAGATCGGGCATTGACTCTTTTTTTTTTTTTTGCAAGATTATTGGACAATTAGTGAAAATTTCCTAAAGTACTAACCAGGCCTATTAGATAATTACTGAAAAAATCCAAAAGTACTTACCTGGCCCAAACCTGCTTACATTCTGAGATCGGGCATTGACTCTTTTTTTTTTTTTTGCAAGATTATTGGACAATTAGTGAAAATTTCCAAAAGTACTAACCAGGCCTATTAGATAATTACTGAAAAAATCCAAAAGTACTAACCTGGCCCAAACCTGCTTAGATTTGGAGATCAGTTGAGATCGGGCATAGCCAGGATGGTATGGCCATAAGCGAAGGAGGCTGCAAAGAGAGGGCTATTTAAAGATCAGCCACTATAATCACCAGTGCTTTATATAAGTAGGGAAGGAAACCCAAAAGCTTACAGCACCTGGTATTCCCAAAAATACTAACCAGGTCTATTAGATAATTACTGAAAAAATCCAAAAGTACTAACCTGGCCCAAACCTGCTTACATTCTGAGATCGGGCATTGACTTTTTTTTTTTTTTTTGCAAGATTATTGGACAATTAGTGAAAATTTCCTAAAGTACTAACCAGGCCTATTAGATGATTACTGAAAAAATCCAAAAGTACTAACGTGGCCCAAACCTGCTTACATTCTGAGATCGGGCATTGAGTCTTTTTTTTTTTTGCAAGATTATTGGACAATTAGTGAAAATTTCCAAAAGTACTAACCAGGCCTATTAGATAATTACTGAAAAAATCCAAAAGTACTAACGTGGCCCAAACCTGCTTACATTCTGAGATCGGGCATTGAGTCTTTTTTTTTTTTTTTTTTTTTGCAAGATTATTGGACAATTAGTGAAAATTTCCTAAAGTACTAACCAGGCCTATTAGATAATTACTGAAAAAATCCAAAAGTACTTACCTGGCCCAAACCTGCTTACATTCTGAGATCGGGCATTGACTCTTTTTTTTTTTTTTTTGCAAGATTATTGGACAATTAGTGAACATTTCCAAAAGTACTAACCAGGCCTATTAGATAATTACTGAAAAAATCCAAAAGTACTAACCTGGCCCAAACCTGCTTACATTCTGAGATCGGGCATTGACTTTTTTTTTTTTTGCAAGATTATTGGACAATTAGTGAACATTTCCAAAAGTACTAACCAGGCCTATTAGATAATTATTGAAAAAATCCAAAAGTACTAACCAGGCCTATTAGATAATTACTGAAAAAATCCAAAAGTACTTACCTGGCCCAAACCTGCTTACATTCTGAGATCGGGCATTGACTCTTTTTTTTTTTTTTTTGCAAGATTATTGGACAATTAGTGAAAATTTCCAAAAGTACTAACCAGGCCTATTAGATAATTACTGAAAAAATCCAAAAGTACTAACCTGGCCCAAACCTGCTTAGATTTGGAGATCCGTTTAGATCGGGCATAGCCAGGATGGTATGGCCATAAGCGAAGGAGGCTGCAAAGAGAGGGCTATTTAAAGATCAGCCACTATAATCGCCAGTGCTTTATATAAGTAGGGAAGGAAACCCAAAAGCTTACAGCACCTGGTATTCCCAAAAGTACTAACCAGGCCTATTAGATAATTACTGAAAAAATCCAAAAGTACTAACCTGGCCCAAACCTGCTTAGATTTGGAGATCAGTTGAGATCGGGCATAGCCAGGATGGTATGGCCATAAGCGAAGGAGGCTGCAAAGAGAGGGCTATTTAAAGATCAGCCACTATAATCGCC
>NC_081763.1:1957500-1967500 GCF_963082965.1 Carassius carassius
AGATTTGGAGATCAGTTTAGATCGGGCATTGCCAGGATGGTATGGCCATAAGCGAAAGAGGCTGCAAAGAGAGGGCTATTTAAAGATCAGCCACTATAATCGCCAGTGCTTTATATAAGTAGGGAAGGAAACCCAAAAGCTTACAGCACCTGGTATTCCCAAAAGTACTAACCAGGCCTATTAGATAATTACTGAAAAAATCCAAAAGTACTAACCTGGCCCAAACCTGCTTACATTCTGAGATCGGGCATTGACTCTTTTTTGTTTTTTTACAAGATTATTAGACAATAAGTGAATTTTTCCAAAAGTACTAACCATGCCTATTAGATATTTACTGAAAAAATCCAAAAGTACTAACCTGGCCCAAACCTGCTAACATTCTGAGGTCGGGCATTGACTTTTTTTTTTTGCAAGATTATTTGACAATTAGTGAAAATTTCCAAAAGTACTAACCAGGCCTATTAGATAATTACTGAAAAAATCCAAAAGTACTAACCTGGCCCAAACCTGCTTAGATTTGGTGATCAGTTGAGATCGTGCATAGCCAGGATGGTATGGCCATAAGCGAAGGAGGCTGCAAAGAGAGGGCTATTTAAAGATCAGCCACTATAATCGCCAGTGCTTTATATAAGTAGGGAAGGAAACCCAAAAGCTTACAGCACCTGGTATTCCCAAAAGTACTAACCAGGCCTATTAGATAATTACTGAAAAAAATCCAAAAGTACTTACCTGGCCCAAACCTGTTTACATTCTGAGATCGGGCATTGACTCTTTTTTTTTTTTTTTTTGCAAGATTATTGGACAATTAGTGAACATTTCCAAAAGTACTAACCAGGCCTATTAGATAATTACTGAAAAAATCCAAAAGTACTAACCTGGCCCAAACCTGCTTACATTCTGAGATCGGGCATTGACTCTTTTTTTTTTTTTTGCAAGATTATTGGACAATTATTGAAAAAATCCAAAAGTACTAACCAGGCCTATTAGATAATTACTGAAAAAATCCAAAAGTACTTACCTGGCCCAAACCTGCTTACATTCTGAGATCGGGCATTGACTTTTTTTTTTTTTTTTTGCAAGATTATTGGACAATTAGTGAACATTTCCAAAAGTACTAACCAGGCCTATTAGATAATTACTGAAAAAATCCAAAAGTACTAACCTGGCCCAAACCTGCTTACATTCTGAGATCGGGCATTGACTTTTTTTTTTTTTGCAAGATTATTGGACAATTAGTTAAAATTTCCAAAAGTACTAACCAGGCCTATTAGATAATTACTGAAAAAATCCAAAAGTACTAACCTGGCCCAAACCTGCTTAGATTTGGAGATCAGTTTAGATCGGGCATAGCCAGGATGGTATGGCCATAAGCGAAGGAGGCTGCAAAGAGAGGGCTATTTAAAGATCAGCCACTATAATCGCCAGTGCTTTATATAAGTAGGGAAGGAAACCCAAAAGCTTACAGTACCTGGTATTCCCAAAAGTACTAACCAGGCCTATTAGATAATTACTGAAAAAATCCAAAAGTACTAACCTGGCCCAAACCTGCTTACATTCTGCGATCGGGCATTGACTCTTTTTTTTTTTTTACAAGATTATTAGACAATAAGTGAATTTTTCCAAAAGTACTAACCATGCCTATTACATATTTACTGAAAAAATCCAAAAGTACTAACCTGGCCCAAACCTGCTAACATCCTGAGGTCGGGCATTGACTCTTTTTTTTTTTTTGCAAGATTATTGGACAATTAGTGAAAATTTCCAAAAGTACTAACCAGGCCTATTAGATAATTACTGAAAAAATCCAAAAGTACTAACGTGGCCCAAACCTGCTTACATTCTGAGATCGGGCATTGAGTTTTTTTTTTTGTTTGTTTTTTTTTGCAAGATTATTGGACAATTAGTGAACATTTCCAAAAGTACTAACCAGGCCTATTAGATAATTACTGAAAAAATCCAAAAGTACTTACCTGGCCCAAACCTGGTTACATTCTGAGATCGGGCATTGACTTTTTTTTTTTTGCCAGATTATAGGACAATTAGTGAAAATTTCCAAAAGTACTAACCAGGCCTATTAGATAATTACTGAAAAAATCCAAAAGTACTAACGTGGCCCAAACCTGCTTACATTCTGAGATCGGGCATTGAGTCTTTTTTTTTTTTTTTGCAAGATTATTTGACAATTAGTGAAAATTTCCTAAAGTACTAACCAGGCCTATTAGATAATTATTGAAAAAATCCAAAAGTACTAACGTGGCCCAAACCTGCTTACATTCTGAGATCGGGCATTGAGTCTTTTTTTTTTTTTTTTGCAAGATTATTGGACAATTAGTGAACATTTCCAAAAGTACTAACCAGGCCTATTAGATAATTACTGAAAAAATCCAAAAGTACTTACCTGGCCCAAACCTGGTTACATTCTGAGATCGGGCATTGACTTTTTTTTTTTTGCCAGATTATAGGACAATTAGTGAAAATTTCCAAAAGTACTAACCAGGCCTATTAGATAATTACTGAAAAAATCCAAAAGTACTAACGTGGCCCAAACCTGCTTACATTCTGAGATCGGGCATTGAGTCTTTTTTTTTTTTTTTGCAAGATTATTTGACAATTAGTGAAAATTTCCTAAAGTACTAACCAGGCCTATTAGATAATTATTGAAAAAATCCAAAAGTACTAACGTGGCCCAAACCTGCTTACATTCTGAGATCGGGCATTGAGTCTTTTTTTTTTTTTTTGCAAGATTATTGGACAATTAGTGAAAATTTCCAGAAGTACTAACCAGGCCTATTAGATAATTACTGAAAAAATCCAAAAGTACTTACCTGGCCCAAACCTGCTTACATTCTGAGATCGGGCATTGACTCTTTTTTTTTTTTTTTTTTTTGCAAGATTATTGGACAATTAGTGAACATTTCCAAAAGTACTAACCAGGCCTATTAGATAATTACTGAAAAAATCCAAAAGTACTAACCTGGCCCAAACCTGCTTACATTCTGAGATCGGGCATTGACTTTTTTTTTTTTTGCAAGATTATTGGACAATTAGTGAAAATTTCCAAAAGTACTAACCAGGCCTATTAGATAATTACTGAAAAAATCCAAAAGTACTAACCTGGCCCAAACCTGCTTAGATTTGGAGATCAGTTTAGATCGGGCATAGCCAGGATGGTATGGCCATAAGCGAAGGAGGCTGCAAAGAGAGGGCTATTTAAAGATCAGCCACTATAATCGCCAGTGCTTTATATAAGTAGGGAAGGAAACCCAAAAGCTTACAGCACCTGGTATTCCCAAAAGTACTAACCAGGCCTATTAGATAATTACTGAAAAAATCCAAAAGTACTAACCTGGCCCAAACCTGCTTACATTCTGAGATCGGGCATTGACTCTTTTTTGTTTTTTTACAAGATTATTGGACAATTAGTGAATTTTTCCAAAAGTACTAACCATGCCTATTAGATAATTACTGAAAAAATCCAAAAGTACTAACCTGGCCCAAACCTGCTTACATTCTGAGATCGGGCATTGACTCTTTTTTGTTTTTTTACAAGATTATTAGACAATAAGTGAATTTTTCCAAAAGTACTAACCATGCCTATTAGATATTTACTGAAAAAATCCAAAAGTACTAACCTGGCCCAAACCTGCTAACATTCTGAGGTCGGGCATTGAGTCTTTTTTTTTTTTGCAAGATTATTGGACAATTAGTGAAAATTTCCAAAAGTACTAACCAGGCCAATGAGATAATTACTGAAAAAATCCAAAAGTACTAACCTGGCCCAAACCTGCTTAGATTTGGTGATCAGTTGAGATCGTGCATAGCCAGGATGGTATGGCCATAAGCGAAGGAGGCTGCAAAGAGACGGCTATTTAAAGATCAGCCACTATAATCGCCAGTGCTTTATATAAGTAGGGAAGGAAACCCAAAAGCTTACAGCACCTGGTATTCCCAAAAGTACTAACCAGGCCTATTAGATAATTACTGAAAAAATCCAAAAGTACTAACCTGGCCCAAACCTGCTTACATTCTGAGATCGGGCATTGACTCTTTTTTGTTTTTTTACAAGATTATTAGACAATAAGTGAATTTTTCCAAAAGTACTAACCATGCCTATTAGATATTTACTGAAAAAATCCAAAAGTACTAACCTGGCCCAAACCTGCTTACATTCTGAGATCGGGCATTGACTTTTTTTTTTGCCAGATTATAGGACAATTAGTGAAAATTTCCAAAAGTACTAACCAGGCCTATTAGATAATTACTGAAAAAATCCAAAAGTACTAACGTGGCCCAAACCTGCTTACATTCTGAGATCGGGCATTGAGTCTTTTTTTTTTTTTTTTGCAAGATTATTTGACAATTAGTGAAAATTTCCTAAAGTACTAACCAGGCCTATTAGATAATTATTGAAAAAATCCAAAAGTACTAACCTGGCCCAAACCTGCTTACATTCTGAGATCGGGCATTGACTCTTTTTTTTTTTTTTTTGCAAGATTATTGGACAATTAGTGAAAATTTCCAAAAGTACTAACCAGGCCTATTAGATAATTACTGAAAAAATCCAAAAGTACTAACCTGGCCCAAACCTGCTTAGATTTGGAGATCAGTTTAGATCGGGCATAGCCAGGATGGTATGGCCATAAGCGAAGGAGGCTGTAAAGAGAGGGCTATTTAAAGATCAGCCACTATAATCGCCAGTGCTTTATATAAGTAGGGAAGGAAACCCAAAAGCTTACAGCACCTGGTATTCCCAAAAGTACTAACCAGGCCTATTAGATATTTACTGAAAAAATCCAAAAGTACTTACCTGGCCCAAACCTGCTTACATTCTGAGATCGGGCATTGACTCTTTTTTGTTTTTTTACAAGATTATTAGACAATAAGTGAATTTTTCCTAAAGTACTAACCAGGCCTATTAGATAATTACTGAAAAAATCCAAAAGTACTAACCTGGCCCAAACCTGCTTACATTCTGAGATCGGGCATTGACTCTTTTTTGTTTTTTTACAAGATTATTAGACAATAAGTGAATTTTTCCAAAAGTAATAACCATGCCTATTAGATATTTACTGAAAAAATCCAAAAGTACTAACCTGGCCCAAACCTGCTAACATTCTGAGGTCGGGCATTGACTTTTTTTTTTTTTGCAAGATTATTTGACAATTAGTGAAAATTTCCAAAAGTACTAACCAGGCCTATTAGATAATTACTGAAAAAATCCAAAAGTACTAACCTGGCCCAAACCTGCTTAGATTTGGTGATCAGTTGAGATCGTGCATAGCCAGGATGGTATGGCCATAAGCGAAGGAGGCTGCAAAGAGACGGCTATTTAAAGATCAGCCACTATAATCGCCAGTGCTTTATACAAGTAGGGAAGGAAACCCAAAAGCTTACAGCACCTGGTATTCCCAAAAGTACTAACCAGGCCTATTAGATAATTACTGAAAAAATCCAAAAGTACTAACCTGGCCCAAACCTGCTTACATTCTGAGATCGGGCATTGACTTTTTTTTTTGCCAGATTATAGGACAATTAGTGAAAATTTCCAAAAGGACTAACCAGGCCTATTAGATAATTACTGAAAATATCCAAAAGTACTAACGTGGCCCAAACCTGCTTACATTCTGAGATCGGGCATTGAGTCTTTTTTTTTTTTTTTGCAAGATTATTTGACAATTAGTGAAAATTTCCTAAAGTACTAACCAGGCCTATTAGATAATTATTGAAAAAATCCAAAAGTACTAACCTGGCCCAAACCTGCTTACATTCTGAGATCGGGCATTGACTCTTTTTTTTTTTTGCAAGATTATTGGACAATTAGTGAAAATTTCCAAAAGTACTAACCAGGCCTATTAGATAATTACTGAAAAAATCCAAAAGTACTTACCTGGCCCAAACCTGCTTACATTCTGAGATCGGGCATTGACTTTTTTTTTTTTTTTTGCAAGATTATTGGACAATTAGTGAACATTTCCAAAAGTACTAACCAGGCCTATTAGATAATTACTGAAAAAATCCAAAAGTACTTACCTGGCCCAAACCTGCTTACATTCTGAGATCGGGCATTGACTTTTTTTTTTTTTTTTGCAAGATTATTGGACAATTAGTGAACATTTCCAAAAGTACTAACCAGGCCTATTAGATAATTACTGAAAAAATCCAAAAGTACTTACCTGGCCCAAACCTGCTTACATTCTGAGATCGGGCATTGACTTTTTTTTTTTGCAAGATTATTGGACAATTAGTGAAAATTTCCAAAAGTACTAACCAGGCCTATTAGATAATTACTGAAAAAATCCAAAAGTACTAACCTGGCCCAAACCTGCTTACATTCTGAGATCGGGCATTGACTCTTTTTTGTTTTTTTACAAGATTATTAGACAATAAGTGAATTTTTCCAAAAGTACTAACCATGCCTATTAGATATTTACTGAAAAAATCCAAAAGTACTAACCTGGCCCAAACCTGCTAACATTCTGAGGTCGGGAATTGACTTTTTTTTTTTTTGCAAGATTATTGGACAATTAGTGAAAATTTCCAAAAGTACTAACCAGGCCTATTAGATAATTACTGAAAAAATCCAAAAGTACTAACCTGGCCCAAACCTGCTTAGATTTGGAGATCAGTTTAGATCGGGCATAGCCAGGATGGTATGGCCATAAGCGAAGGAGGCTGCAAAGAGAGGGCTATTTAAAGATCAGCCACTATAATCGCCAGTGCTTTATATAAGTAGGGAAGGAAACCCAAAAGCTTACAGCACCTGGTATTCCCAAAAGTACTAACCAGGCCTATTAGATAATTACTGAAAAAATCCAAAAGTACTTACCTGGCCCAAACCTGCTTACATTCTGAGATCGGGCATTGACTCTTTTTTTTTTTTTTGCAAGATTATTGGACAATTAGTGAAAATTTCCTAAAGTACTAACCAGGCCTATTAGATAATTACTGAAAAAATCCAAAAGTACTTACCTGGCCCAAACCTGCTTACATTCTGAGATCGGGCATTGACTCTTTTTTTTTTTTTTGCAAGATTATTGGACAATTAGTGAAAATTTCCTAAAGTACTAACCAGGCCTATTAGATAATTACTGAAAAAATCCAAAAGTACTTACCTGGCCCAAACCTGCTTACATTCTGAGATCGGGCATTGACTCTTTTTTTTTTTTTTGCAAGATTATTGGACAATTAGTGAAAATTTCCAAAAGTACTAACCAGGCCTATTAGATAATTACTGAAAAAATCCAAAAGTACTAACCTGGCCCAAACCTGCTTAGATTTGGAGATCCGTTTAGATCGGGCATAGCCAGGATGGTATGGCCATAAGCGAAGGAGGCTGCAAAGAGAGGGCTATTTAAAGATCAGCCACTATAATCGCCAGTGCTTTATATAAGTAGGGAAGGAAACCCAAAAGCTTACAGCACCTGGTATTCCCAAAAGTACTAACCAGGCCTATTAGATATTTACTGAAAAAATCCAAAAGTACTAACCTGGCCCAAACCTGCTAACATTCTGAGGTCGGGCATTGACTCTTTTTTTTTTTGCAAGATTATTGGACAATTAGTGAAAATTTCCTAAAGTACTAACCAGGCCTATTAGATAATTACTGAAAAAATCCAAAAGTACTAACCTGGCCCAAACCTGCTTACATTCTGAGATCGGGCATTGACTCTTTTTTTTTTTTTTTTTTTGCAAGATTATTGGACAACTAGTGAACATTTCCAAAAGTACTAACCAGGCCTATTAGATAATTACTGAAAAAATCCAAAAGTACTAACCTGGCCCAAACCTGCTTAGATTTGGAGATCAGTTGAGATCGGGCATAGCCAGGATGGTATGGCCATAAGCGAAGGAGGCTGCAAAGAGAGGGCTATTTAAAGATCAGCCACTATAATCACCAGTGCTTTATATAAGTAGGGAAGGAAACCCAAAAGCTTACAGCACCTGGTATTCCCAAAAATACTAACCAGGTCTATTAGATAATTACTGAAAAAATCCAAAAGTACTAACCTGGCCCAAACCTGCTTACATTCTGAGATCGGGCATTGACTCTTTTTTTTTTTTTTTTGCAAGATTATTGGACAATTAGTGAAAATTTCCTAAAGTACTAACCAGGCCTATTAGATGATTACTGAAAAAATCCAAAAGTACTAACGTGGCCCAAACCTGCTTACATTCTGAGATCGGGCATTGAGTCTTTTTTTTTTTTGCAAGATTATTGGACAATTAGTGAAAATTTCCAAAAGTACTAACCAGGCCTATTAGATAATTACTGAAAAAATCCAAAAGTACTAACGTGGCCCAAACCTGCTTACATTCTGAGATCGGGCATTGAGTCTTTTTTTTTTTTTTTTTTTTTGCAAGATTATTGGACAATTAGTGAAAATTTCCTAAAGTACTAACCAGGCCTATTAGATAATTACTGAAAAAATCCAAAAGTACTAACCTGGCCCAAACCTGCTTACATTCTGAGATCGGGCATTGACTTTTTTTTTTTTTGCAAGATTATTGGACAATTAGTGAAAATTTCCAAAAGTACTAACCAGGCCTATTAGATAATTACTGAAAAAATCCAAAAGTACTAACCTGGCCCAAACCTGCTTAGATTTGGTGATCAGTTGAGATCGTGCATAGCCAGGATGGTATGGCCATAAGCGAAGGAGGCTGCAAAGAGAGGGCTATTTAAAGATCAGCCACTATAATCGCCAGTGCTTTATATAAGTAGGGAAGGAAACCCAAAAGCTTACAGCACCTGGTATTCCCAAAAGTACTAACCAGGCCTATTAGATATTTACTGAAAAAATCCAAAAGTACTAACCTGGCCCAAACCTGCTAACATTCTGAGGTCGGGCATTGACTCTTTTTTTTTTTTGCAAGATTATTGGACAATTAGTGAAAATTTCCTAAAGTACTAACCAGGCCTATTAGATAATTACTGAAAAAAATCCAAAAGTACTTACCTGGCCCAAACCTGCTTACATTCTGAGATCGGGCATTGACTCTTTTTTTTTTTTTTTTTTGCAAGATTATTGGACAATTAGTGAACATTTCCAAAAGTACTAACCAGGCCTATTAGATAATTACTGAAAAAATCCAAAAGTACTAACCTGGCCCAAACCTGCTTACATTCTGAGATCGGGCATTGACTCTTTTTTTTTTTTTTGCAAGATTATTGGACAATTAGTGAAAATTTCCTAAAGTACTAACCAGGCCTATTAGATAATTACTGAAAAAATCCAAAAGTACTTACCTGGCCCAAACCTGCTTACATTCTGAGATCGGGCATTGACTCTTTTTTTTTTTTTTTTGCAAGATTATTGGACAATTAGTGAACATTTCCAAAAGTACTAACCAGGCCTATTAGATAATTACTGAAAAAATCCAAAAGTACTAACCTGGCCCAAACCTGCTTACATTCTGAGATCGGGCATTGACTTTTTTTTTTTTGCAAGATTATAGGACAATTAGTGAAAATTTCCAAAAGTACTAACCAGGCCTATTAGATAATTATTGAAAAAATCCAAAAGTACTAACCAGGCCTATTAGATAATTACTGAAAAAATCCAAAAGTACTTACCTGGCCCAAACCTGCTTACATTCTGAGATCGGGCATTGACTCTTTTTTTTTTTTTTTTGCAAGATTATTGGACAATTAGTGAAAATTTCCAAAAGTACTAACCAGGCCTATTAGATAATTACTGAAAAAATCCAAAAGTACTAACCTGGCCCAAACCTGCTTAGATTTGGAGATCCGTTTAGATCGGGCATAGCCAGGATGGTATGGCCATAAGCGAAGGAGGCTGCAAAGAGAGGGCTATTTAAAGATCAGCCACTATAATCGCCAGTGCTTTATATAAGTAGGGAAGGAAACCCAAAAGCTTACAGCACCTGGTATTCCCAAAAGTACTAACCAGGCCTATTAGATAATTACTGAAAAAATCCAAAAGTACTAACCTGGCCCAAACCTGCTTAGATTTGGAGATCAGTTGAGATCGGGCATAGC